>NC_083534.1:1890000-2190000 GCF_032362555.1 Amyelois transitella
TCGATCCCTGTCTGTCTATAATGTCCGTTGAACTCATTGCAATTTTAAAGGCAGTATCGTACATAAGAGGGCTGGGTATACAAAGATGTGTCATCTTCACTGATAGCAAAAGTGCGCTTCAACACCTGGCTCGATGCGCCTCTGGAAATAGCAGAGGTATATCGATAGCCTACGATATTTTGGCACTTTTGTATGAAGTAGTTCAAACCGATGTTGAGTTAAGATTGCAATGGGTTCCATCTCATATAGGTTTGGTGGGCAATGAGAAGGTTGACTCATTAGCAAAAGAAGCAAGGACCAGTGGTTCTAGCACTACTATTTCACCGGATTATGTAGAAAAGTTTTCTAAATTCAAAAATATTACCTACAATTTATGGAAAGAATATTTTAACCGTAGATCATTGGAGAAAGGAATTTGGTATAAAACGCTACAGAGTCAACCTCCTCAAGTGCCTTGGTTTAGTAATGTAAAACTTAGTAGAAATTTAATTAAAGTAGCATTTAGACTTCGTTCTGGTCATTATTTATGTAATAAGTTTAAATTTATGATGAAAAAATCAGATACTCCTAACTGTGAAAGATGTGGTGTTTTAGAAGATGTACAACATATACTCATTGATTGTATTAAATATAAGTGTGAAAGGGATCAACTAGTGAGAGAATTAATGTTAAACTACAATGATGTGGGACTTGCCCAGTCAATATTGTCAAAACCTAACTCGATAGTTGCAAGAAAATTTTACGAGTTTGTGTTTATATTTTCTCAGAAGTAGATCTCTTAATTAGGGTACGATAGGGCTGACATGCCATTAAGGAAAAAGCCCTGTAAAAAAAAAATAAAGAGAAAAAAAAAAAAAAAAATAAATTCATAAAAAAAGAGTCAAGGTGCGAGACTGCATTAAACACACTCAGAAATATTATACGCACAAACAAAGATATAGACACAATCACTTCCAATAAAGAACAAACTGAAGCAAATGCGAATTCCATTTTTAATGAAACTACATGCGAGAATCGTTCATTCAAAGATGTACTCGTAAAATCATCTGAAACAGAAGAAGTTTCGAATGTCCCTAAATGGTACAGAGATGAAATTGAAAAAATAAACTTGTTAGTATCTCTGGATGATGATGATGAACCCGATTGTCATGAAAACTTATATTATATGCCATCATTTTTACGAACATTAACTCGTTTAGTTAGTCAACTCCCACTATGGTCGAATATAATGATGCATGTTTATAACTCCACCAATACCGTGGCCACTTCATCCAACGTAGAAAGTTATTTTAAAACGATAAAAAGATACCTCTGCAGTATCCCCACAAAGAGCCAAAGATTGAGAGTTGATGAGTTTTTAAAAATTCATTCAGAATTTTTGGCTGGTGAAGTCAAAACAGCAATGACTAAAACAGAATTGATAAATACATCACAATCAACAATTAGAAAAAGTAAATATCAACGAAAGAATATCAGAGATCAGATCAAGAAATCAAACAAAGTTAAGAGAGAGTTCAAAGATGAATCAATTTTCTCAGAAAATCCTTCTCTTGTAGAAAATTGGAAGGGGTTAGGTAAACGAAGCATATCAAAACGTAAGATTACTGAAGAATATTCTATTATTCCATTACTGTTTAATGGAAGTAGAACAAGGACTGGTATTGAAGATGTTATGGTGACTAACACATGTGCATTCGATGCTGTTTCTCAAATAATTGCTGTTGGATGTGTTGATGGTTTTAATTTGAGCACTACAATATTAAATAGCGATAACATGTACTGTCAATTTATTAAAGCTATGATAGACAAAAACAGTAAGAAACAAAATTTGTACAAACAACGAGCAGAAATATTTTTAGACAAATTTTGTGACAACAAAGTTTCTAACAATAATATAACCCACATTAATTGTGAGTGTTCGGTGACATATATCTTCGAGAAAATATTAATGGAAGATTTATACAGTGCTGATCGTATAGAATTTTGTACAAACGAATCTTGTTCACTTAAAAATGTCAGCAGAAAAATTGCATTTCTTCCTATAGACACAAATATTTCTGAAAATATTTCTCTCCTGAATAAATCTGCGCAAGACTCATTATGCAACGATTTAAATATTGTTAAATGTCGCCATAATGATTGCAACGGAATACGGGCATTCAGTTATGTACTTCACAACACTGTTTTGTTTGAGTTAAATCAGTCCGAAAGTATATGTTTAGATGATGTGCCTCGTAGTGTAACATTAAATGAAAAAACATATACATTGCTTGGTATCGTTGAATTTTTACCTACGGGTCCTACAACAAATAATATAAAGAGTATTGGCCACTATAGATCTCATTGTTTCCGAGGCAAGCGATGGGAGTGTTATGACGATCTTCGTTATAACGTAACAAAAAGCCCTAAAAGTATGATTGCAGAATGTATCCTGTATGGACTTAAATAATTTTTATAATCCTACATAAAAATAAATTTTGTGCTTTAGGAATGTTACTTTTGCCCGCGGCTTCGCCCGCGCAAACGTATTTTAGATTATAAGGATACGCCATAAAATTTCACCCATTTTTTAATCCCGTATTGTGCGGGACTGTTTTAAGATTATATTTGATTTAAATTCATATGGCTTCTCCCGTCTTGTCCCGTCTTTTCTCGTTCTGTTCCGTCTCGTCCCAACCTGTTGTGTCCCGTCCTGCCCCGTCCAGTCCTATCCTATCCTATTTAGTGCCATCCTGCTTTCCGTAACTGATACGTATTTTTAACTAACCAATATTTAAGACTTCTCGCACTTCGACGCCTATCAAAAAACGAAGTTTCACACAAACTTCCAACCCTTATTTTTCGCCCTTGAGATGCAGTTTTCAAAATCCAATGTTTTAATGATTATTTCATACTAACTAAAATTCTAAAATTTCATGTGCCCGACGTTAAAATTGACGAAATTTCATACAACATACATTTCACCGCGATAGAAATGCAATTTTTAAAATCTTATAACTGTATTCGAACATAACAACATAACATCTAATGCGTCCAACACTAAAAATGACGAAGTTTCATACAAAGTTGCAACCCCTATTTCACCCCCTTAGGAATATAATTTCCAAAAATCCTTTCTTAGTGGATCCCTCCTAATTAAAATCTACTTTCCTGCCAAATTTCATCTTTATTGGCTCAGTAGATTTCGTAATTCCTAAGTGAGTGTTTTTCGCTTTTATATATATAGATTAAGATTACAAGTAATACCTTTAAAATAATTTATGTAAAATTCCATTTTGAATTTGCACACTATAACGCGGATACCTGTCAAACGCCCGCTGTGATGTCACGTGTTCCAAAAAATTGTCGAAGTTGTATGTAATGAATAATTATTTCGAAGTTATGTGGTAATAATATGGATTCTACATTTTATTAATATTGTGCGGTGCCGCAGTGTGAAAGTACAACTATTAAAACACCTAAAAACAATGCGGAAAATGTGGCTTCAATTCAGTTCAATTACCATAGCGGCTGAATATGGTTTACTACGAACTTTATGTTCCGTGCAAATATTGCACTTAACTGTGCACAATTTTGCATCTCAACGAAGTTGGACATATCCTACAGCATCGTCTCCAAATGACTGCCATACGTGTTCCAAAAATTTTCATATATTGTTAGTTATTAATACTGTAGTTATTTTTATAAAATAAAAAAGAACGTCGAAGAAACAAAATTTTTTTTTTTTCATTTTCTCAACTCCCTTAATATTTTTTATTTATTTTATATTTGTTTCTGCAGGTACACAAGAGGTACCAAATCTACATATACAGTTAACTTACCTACATATGCTAACTAGAAGTACACCCGCGGTCCTGACGTCAGGACCGCGGGTGTACCTATTTTATTAAAAATCTTTACATAGAAGGAGGTACACAGATTTTTAGGATAGGTACACTGAGGTACACATCAGGTACGTTTTTAATCCAAAACAGATATTAAAATCCGTGAGGTACACCCGCCATTCTGACACACATGAATGCAAGTGATCCTAATTATACAAATAGAGGGCTTAGAGAAGATGCCTGGTTAAATATTAGCCGCGAGATGAATATCCCCATTCCTGATTTAAAAAAGAAGATGGAGTCGTTGATGGGATCCTACCGGCGGGAAAAATCACGAGAAAAGAAAAGTCGTTTGACAGGATCAGGTAAGATGTATATATTTATTAATTGCTTTCACATTTACTACTAAGAACTATTATCTACTATTATAAAAACTTGTCACTTTTATCTTCCAGGTCGTGATGACGTTTATAAATCCAGCTGGTTTGCATATAATGCCTTTGCATTTATGTCTGATAGGAACGAGCCAGGTACCACGCGGGATACTATGGAAAATGTAAGTACATATAATATTTCTTATTGATAGTTATCTTGCCATGAGACAGTTCCATTCGTAATAAAATGTCTTGCTAGGTGGTCACGTACCTCTTTAGCATTATTTGCTCCCCGTCGTGGTATTTGTTGAATTGGTAATAATGATGTTGGTTCTGATTCATTTCGCCAACTACCTTCTACCATTTCCCCGTCATTTCCCACCACATCAAAAAAGCCAGGAGCTGCAAAGCTATTAGAGGATGTTCTCCGTAAATAGTTATACAAATGAATTGATGCTAAGACCACTTTTGTTGCTTGTTCCGGTTCCAATAACATTGGTTTACGCAAAACTCTATAAAGTCTATAATTAAAAATTCTTTCCTTTGAACCTCTTTCTGGATTGCCCTCGTAAGGTCTCATGGTGTATTCATTCAGCTGAAAAGCTTTGTCACCTAATATATAAAATGGTACTTTGGTAGAGTACGGTATTTGCAAAATTGTGGGTGATGGGATGTTAAGTTCTCTTTTTTCAAGTTTTTGATATAATTTTGTATTTTTAAAGACACCTCCATCAGAAATCCGTCCTTTACTCCCAACATTTACATATAAAAAGTTGTAATTTTCATCTACTAAGGCGAACAAAACTATACTTGAAAATGATTTATAATTATCATAGTCATTGCCACTGTTTATGGGAGACTGTAAAACAACATGCTTGCCATCCATCGCTGCTACAGCATGTGGGAAATTCCATTTATTAAGGAAACCGTTTGAAATTGCGAGCCACTCTTTTTCTGTAGCCGGCACCTAAAATTGATATAAAAAAGTATATATTATTTTACAGAATGAAACCGATACTAACGATGAAACAGTAAGCGCAACTCAACTCGCTCAAGACCCTTCACCTGACAACGACAATATTCAAGTTATGGAAAATCAGCAACAACAAGATGACACCAATAACACACAATTTAGAGTTGGAACGCAAGACCAGAGATCCAGAAAACGAAGCAAAAAAAGACCTGCGAAAGACACAGACGATTTATCGGACGAAACTCTTTCCGAAGCTTTCAGGATTCTCCAGCAGTGCGCAGAACCACAGCCAGCCCCACAGCCGCCTTGTGACTCGTATTCGGCATTTGGACAATACATAGCCAACGAATTGAGAAACTATGATCCAGTAACTCTGGCGCATGTAAAAAAAGATATATGCGCAATAATATTTCAAGCCAACACAGGAGCTTATCAACAATATGGCTATTATACACAGAACTATGCTAGGTCTATGCAACATCCTAGCAGTCATGCTTCATCTTACACCGATCCGATGTCTCCCTCACCACTACCTCCTCAACCAGCAATTACCTCCTTTCCGATGACTTCTCCAATTCAATCAGAGATTCCACTTCCCCCTTCCCCTCCAATGACTTCTCAAAATCCATCAGAGATTCCTCCTCCCCCTTCCCCTCCAATGACTTCTCAAAATCCATCAGAGATTCCTCCTCCCCCTTCCCCTCCAATGACTTCTCAAAATCCATCAGAGATTCCTCCTCCCCCTCTGCCTCCTAAATATACTAAAACATAATGCGAGCGACACGTTGAAATTGATTTCACTTTTCTTTCTTTTTCTTTTTTTGTTATTTGTGTGCAGTTACTGTGAAAGTTATAATTAAAGTGATTGGACTAAATTGAATAGATATTGTTTTTCTTTCACTTACCTTTACATAATCCTTTAAATGTTCGATGATGGCATCACAAACTTCAGGAACAATCTTCGATATAGATTGTTTCGAAATGCGAAAGAGATACTGCAAACTGGTATAAGAATCTCCTGTCGCTAAGAACCGTAATGTTAAAAGTAGCTTTTCTCTCACGGTTATCGCTCGACGCCAGTTCGTATCATTTCTCCGAAGTTTGCTTTGCAAGTTTGAACACAATAGATCCAACTCCTCTGCATTAATGCGTGCAAAATTTTTCTCCACTCCATCATTAATCAATTCTTGGTACAGTTCGTTTCCATAACATTCCTTTCCATTATATAATCTGTTTTTGTATAATGTCTGGATCCAATATTGTCTTCGTTTAAGTTTTTTTTGTCTTCTCTTTTTTATAATCCTATTTATAAGTATAAAAGCAACAGCTGCCACCGCAACACGTACGTGTGGTGCCATGATGTCTTAACTCTCAACTGAACGAACGAACGGCTCGGGCTTGCCGCGCGCAGCAGCCTTGCGATGATACCGAGGCTGCCGCGCTCGTTCGGGGACAGTTTCCTCGCGCGGCAAATGCCTCGCGAGGCTGCTCGCTCTGTGTGGACCCGCCTATTGAAATTAAAGCCCTGTATCATATGTTCAAGGTTCAATTTCAAAAAATGATTATAAAGTAGTGTACAACGAGTGGCCTACGCATCGTACACTAGAGGTCAACCCCGACACGTTTGTCACGCAATGACCATACGTCGTCCACGCAACGACCACACGTTGTCCACGTAACGACTATGCGTTTGCGACTGACGCGTGACGGGCAACCATTTGCCAGCCCACCCGTCCGCCCCGTGCCTTCCCCCCGCCCGCCATCATTCACTATAGAATCGAAGGACGGAGTGCACTTTGGCGGTACACGGTGATTTTTCGAAAATCATGCAGAAAGAAAAGTTGATAGAAGAAGTGCGAAAACATCCGCTACTATACGACCTTAGTGATCCGAAATATAGTGACGTACATAAGAAGGAAAAGGCATGGAATGAAATCGCTATTGTATTGTCGCAACCAGGTAAGAATTTTTTTCTACTCCGGTACATTTATCTGTTAATTATATAGTCCCGAACACCTATATAAAAGCTAGTCTTATTCAATTGCAAAAAAGTCGATCTAGTCTTTTTTGCAATTGAATTTTGCAAAAACTAACTGTCATATGTGACTATACAACTTCCCGCTCTTAATTATGCGGTATTGCTGTGTTTGTTATATTTAATCCCTAGTCGTAGAAAAAGTTTTGTATGCGACGTTGCATTAACACTCACCACGCCACTCACCATTTTTGAACCCTCTTATACAACTATTGCATAAAATACTATTAACATAATTAATTTCTATTTGTGACGTTTTCAGTGTTGGTATTGAGTTATTGATTTTGCCATAATCTACAGAAATTCAACTATCGAACAAATAAATATGTGTGATTCTAATAGATATTAAAAATAATGTTAAAACTTTTAAGTCATTTCATTAAAGTACATTGTTGAGAAAATTTAATTCAACCTGTTACATCCAAAAAGTATGTAGGTTATTGTACAGTTAACAGTACCTACGATTTTCTACTTGGACACTCCAAAAATCTTGGTTTATCGTAAAAATTAGTTTTTTTCACATACAGTAATATAAAATCCCAGAATTTACTGATATAAAATATTAAATCTACGTCATATATATATTTTATTTTTAGTTTGGGTTTCTGTATGTTATAATAAAGTGCCTTACGTATATTTAATATAGGTAATCAGTAATAAAATCCCACCTTAGTATAGAAACTTGTTTAATATTCTTAATAAGCCAATAATATTATAACCAACTTCTTACGATTATTACATATTAATTATCCATGATCTATATTAAATGCTGCCACGGAACTCGTCCTTCGGGAGATTGAAAATAAGTTGCAAACATATCACGAGTTTCAAAAGCAGATGCCGAAGATTCACTTATATCTTCTGGAATTGTACTTAGATTACTTAGTAATCTCTGTTCATCATCATTATTGGCCGAACTCTGCCTTGTGTTGAGTTCATCATCGGATGTTATATTATAACACCGCATGACATTGTGTAAAATACACGTCGCAAAGACCACAATATCAACATATTTTGGGTGTAAATGCAAATTCTTATTATAAATTCCAAATTTTTGATATAAGATGCCGAACGCGTTTTCAACTACTCTGCGAGCTCGCGATAAGCGATTATTGTATATTCTTTCCTTTTCTGAAATGCCACTTGAACGTGGATATGGTCGCAATAAATTCCATTTTAAAGGAAACGCTTCGTCGGCTACAAAAACATGTGGCATTATTATTTCAGTACCAGGTAATGGTGTGGCAGTTGGAATATTAAATGTATTCATTTCAATCGCTCTTCCTAATCTTGACGATGCCAAAATTCCGCCATCACTATTCTTGCCATAGGCCCCTATATCGACAGCTATAAATCTGTGTTTATCATCGACGATAGCCATGAGGACGATAGAGAAGTGTTTTTTATAATTAAAAAATAGCGAGCCGCTGCTAGGAGGGGCAATTATGTTTACATGTTTGCCGTCGATGGCACCTATACAGTTTGGAAAATTCCATTTTTTATTGAAACCATCTGCGATTCTTTTCCAGTCTTCGGTAGTAGGTGTGGGCATGAACTTCCCCTTCATTGTATTTATAATCGCATTGCACACATCTTTTAATATCGACCGGATGGTACTTTCGCCTAACCGAAAGCTTGAACTCATAGTCCTAAATGAACAGCCACTAATCAAGTACCTGAAACAACCAATTTTTCTTTATATTTATATTATTTTGTTACAGCGTCAGAATGTAAGAAGATATGGCAAAACTTAAGGGAATATCATAGAAGAGCCATTAAAAAGAAAGCATAAAAAATACATAAAAAATCTGGGTCTGGTACAAAATCTAAGCCCTACAAATATAATCAAGAGATGAGCTTTTTGAAGCCAATTATTAAGCCAGGTGAAACATATGACAATAATCCAAATACAAGAGATGAAGCCCAAAGAGAAAATGCAGATCAACAAGAAAATCAGAAAGAGAAACACTTAGAATCATCATCAACAAAGAAAAGAATGGATAGTGGCAGCGTATTGGATGATAAAATGATGAAACTTGTTGATCATCAATTAAACACAATTGGAAGTGATGACCGTAACATGAATTTTTTTAACCCTTCGTAAGCTTTAGGCCGTATCCGGGCATGTACTAGGAATGCTTTGTTCCGGATCCGTCCAAATGCACTCGTCGTAGTTTTTACACAAATATAATATCTAATAACAAGAAATAAGGTGTTTTATTATTTGAAATGTATTTCTAACGAATGAAGCCGTCATAGACAACTGTCAAATATGAATTTCATCCGTTCATTTAGCTAACCAAGTCATTTCAAATTGTGACTTCGTTGTGTTGCAAAGTGACTGAAGAACGTGTGAGAAAACTCGTCTTTTTTGGCTGTAATTACAAACAGGTATGTAAATGTTTTTATTTCGTTATTATATAGTTACTTTCGAAGCAATTACGTGTAAAAGTTTATAGATTTAGTAAAAAAAGAAGGATTTTAGCTTTTTCAAAAGTAGATGGAGTGTGTTACATATTTCTTTCGTGTTAGTTTATGCATTATATCCAATACCTCTGTAATGGATATAATTGGTTTTAGATAGTAAATTTATTATACTATTGAAATACACTAACTTTTTTACAATAAATACATGGATTTTGTAAATATCTTATATTTTTCAAGACTGAGAATCCGTTACACGCACACATACGCACTATGTCCGCCATCTTACTTGTGTCGTACACTGTCTGTGTATTGTATCGCGACGCTAATATACAGCATGCTTTCAAAAGCCTCTGTGATTTATTCATTGATTGAAACTAAATCTACGAAATTTATTTTATTGGTTTTAGTCAAAATGTCGTTTGGTTTTGATGACATGATGTCATGATAGTTGGGAGATGGTATACAGGATCTACGCTCCGGTAACTCGTATCGCGCTGTGTTTTAGCTCGTTAGTTTTGTCTCCGTGAGCACTTTCTGATGAAGTGACATCGAGGGTCTGATGATGCAGTCGGAAGGTGGTATACAGGATCTACGCTCCGGTAACTCGTATCGCGCTGTGTTTTAGCTCGTCAGTTTTGTCTCAGTGAGCACTTTCTGATGAAGTGACATCGAGGGTCTGATGATGCAGTCGGAAGGTGGTATACAGGATCTATGCTCCGGTAACTCGTATCGCGCTGTGTTTTAGCTCGTTAGTTTTGTCTCCGTGAGCACTTTCTGATGAAGTGACATCGAGGGTCTGATGATGCAGTCGGAAGGTGGTATACAGGATCTACGCTCCGGTAACTCGTATCGCGCTGTGTTTTAGCTCGTCAGTTTTGTCTCAGTGAGCACTTTCTGATGAAGTGACATCGAGGGTCTGATGATGCAGTCGGAAGGTGGTATACAGTATACAGGATCTACGCTCCGGTAACTCGTATCGCGCTGTGTTTTAGCTCGTTAGTTTTGTCTCCGTGAGCACTTTCTGATGAAGTGACATCGAGGGTCTGATGATGCAGTCGGAAGGTGGTATACAGTATACAGGATCTATGCTCCGGTAACTCGTATCGCGCTGTGTTTTAGCTCGTTAGTTTTGTCTCCGTGAGCACTTTCTGATGAAGTGACATCGAGGGTCTGATGATGCAGTCGGAAGGTGGTATACAGGATCTACGCTCCGGTAACTCGTATCGCGCTGTGTTTTAGCTCGTTAGTTTTGTCTCCGTGAGCACTTTCTGATGACATCGATGTCTGGTTTGAATACATGCTAATAATTTTATTTTATTGACAGATTAAAATGGAACCCCAAACCCCAAGTACTTCCAGAAGCATGTTTGTCGGCTTGGAGGTGACTAGAACTCCTCAGGGATCCCTTATTCGGGGCAGAGATGTAGTCTTGGAGACATCTGGATCAGGGAGGATTAGAGTATGTTATTTTCCAGTTTTGTTAACTTTCCCTTTTACTTTAAAAACAAAAACTGATTATTTCGTATATTTTATTACAGCCTTGGCGGCCCCAAAATTTATCTGTGGAAGGCGAAGCCATAGAGATCGTGGATGAGTTGGTCCATGGCGGCGAAAAAGTAGCTGCTGTAAGAATGGTTTTCTTTTTTTTGATAACTTTAGTAGATGTTCAACTTTTTTTTAACTACCAAGATAATAATATGTCGAGATGTATACTAACTTATTGCTCACTTATTGATGTCTATTGTAAGGATTATCGAAACAAAATATTACCTATTATCACAACATGCAATGTTATTTACAAAATAATTATTTTTTAGGTACCAGAGGAACGTACGAAAGGTCAGCCGCGTAATCTTTTTGGCCGAGAACCTGTAAGTTTCATTTTCATAACACTCTTTGAAAGTATAAATTACTTGCATTGAGAAAGGGATTTTTATTTATTGCCGCTCTCATCGTGCACCGGACTATCTGATAGAAATCTAGTCCATCCAGTAACTAAGGTAATGTAACTAAGGGTGTTTGGTTTGTGCTTCAATAACACAATTCTGCTAAAATTGGCAATGCGGTATGAATGTATTGTAACTTCATTGATATAAAGGTGTTTGGTGTATGCTCAATAACGTAATTCAGCGAAATTGGCAATATGGCATGAATATATTGAAAGTTAATTGAATAAAAATGAACAGGAATCTCTATTCCTGTTCATCGTTGGGATACACTAATTATTCCTTTTTATAAAAATATTGTGGTTGGCATCTCTAACAATACCCGCTTTTGTTATGTTTGTGTGTATGCTTGCATGTGGTTTAGGGTTTGGTTTTTTTAATAGGATGAAGACATACTGGATCCTGAGCTGGCTGAAGAATTAGCCATCGACTCTGGAAGTGATGAGGATGCCGAGGAAGAATTGACTCTCGATCAGTTACAGCAGATGTTGGAATCAGATGACGATTTTATTGAAGATGAAGTTAGTGAGGAGCCATTGACTTGGTCATCTGATTTTAACGAATTTAGAGGGGTCAGGGAGGACTTCAACGAAGAAGCTGGTCCTAAAATTGAGGGAACAAGTCCTTTAGGCTTGTTTACTCAAATTTGGGACCAGCCTCTGATGGATTCTATTGTCCACGAAACGAATCATTACGCTTGGGAAACAATAACCGGTTTCTTTGAAACCGGAGACTCCATGCCAAGTAAATCTCGCATGAACGACTGGGTGGAAACTTCGGTTTCCGAACTATATAGGCTTATAGGTGTGATGATATTTATGTCAATATGTGTAAGAAGTAGGTTAGAGGAATATTGGATGACGGGTGTGATGGGTATGCCGGAGTTTCGAAAACTGATGTCAAGGGATCATTACGTAATGCTCTTAAAATTTTTGCACTTTACTGATAACAACAACATACATGTACAGGGGCGTGATAAGAAAATAGCTAAAATAAAACCTATTATAGATTATTTAAATAAAAAATTCCAGTCCATTTACGTGCCTCACAGAGAAGTATCGATAGACGAATCGTTGCTGCTTTGGAAGGGTCATTTAAGCTGGAAACAATGCATTCGTTCCAAAGCAGCTCGATTCGGTATCAAAAGTTATGAACTCTGTGAGGCCGTAACTGGATACGTAGTAAATTTAATTTTGTATGCCGGCAAAGGCACGACAACTGCAGAAACGGTTTACGGGTTTACTACATCCACTGCCAAAATAGTCCTTGAGCTTTTCAAGAACTATTTAGGCAAGGGATATACCCTGTTCATGGACAATTTTTATAATTCTGTTCCTCTGACCCAATTTCTAAAAAAACATAAAACTGACGTAGTCGGTACTCTGAACCGTCGCCGAAAAGACACGCCCGTAGAAATCCAAAATTTGCAGGATAAAAGGATGGCTAGGGGTAGTGTGGTAAGTAGACACTGTGGTGATGTATCCGTCATAGCATGGAAAGATGTGAAGCTTGTCACCACTGTATCTACTTACCACAAAACAGATATGGCTCCAGGGCACAGGGCTGGCCAACCCTGCTCCAAACCAGTCGTGGTCCATGAATATAATAAATACATGGGAGGCGTCGATCTCAAAGATCAAAAGCTAAGCATGTATTTATTAGAAAGAAAGAGGGGAATCAAATGGTATATTAAAGTTTTTAGACGTCTTTTAAATATATCTATTTTAAATGCATATATTATATATTGTGCTAACATTGGCCAGCATAAAAAAATGACTCACCGCCAATTTCGTTTCAAGCTTGCTGAAGAGCTCTGCTTAGAATTCGGACAAAACGTCTCCTCACGTTCGCGCCAGGTCCCCATCCCCACCTGTAGCAGGCTGAACAGGGATTTTAATCATTTCCCTGTTCATAATGAGGTGACCGAGGAGCGAACCAAAAAACAAGATAAATTTAAGAGGGGACGTTGTGTTAGATGCAGGCAAAAATGTAACATCGCGTGCAGTCATTGCACGGTGTATATTTGTGTTGGCCAATGTTGGCTTGAGTATCATACTTTAGAAAATCTATAGTTTGTAAATTACTTCTGTAGTTACATATATATAAAATATATAATTAAATATTATCTATTTATTTATATTAGTTATATATTTATATAAAATGTGTGATGTAGTAGTCAACACACCAGACTGCTACTTCCAGGTCTCGGGTTCGATCCCCAGTCAGGTCAAGTTGGTAAATTATCTTTTTCATATTGAACGCATGCGTGTTTTGAGTCCAAACATGCTTTGTTTAAAATTTAAGTTGACGTCATTTAGAGACACTGCTGCAGTGCAGTTTGGTGCCTATTCTTCTGTTATCCTATTCTTCACTTGCGCTTCTGAATTTGTGTAAACTTTTTTGCATATGAATATTCTGCAGACTGTTTAAATAACACCCTTTTAAAACGTTGTTGTTATCAGTAAAGTGAAATGATGGGAATCTAAAATTTCGATTCCTACGCAAAATTTTTTTGTTTAATTTGAATTCATAATTCATTAAAAATAAGTATTTTTTTTTACAAAACAACCGACTTCAACACTATTCCCTATCTCAAAAATTACTGAACCGATTTTGATGAAAGTATTTTTTTTCAATAAGTCTTTATATATTACATAGTTCTTATCATTATAGATTTATTGAAAAAAAAAACTTATCAAAAACAGTTCAGTAATTATTTTTACAAAATTGTAATTTTATTTTTATTTTTTCATTGGTAAAAATAATTCCTAGTATGTACTATGAATCATTGGTAAAAATAATTACTAGTATGTACTATGAATTGAATAGGTTTAGAGTAGTGGAAACCAATAAACATTGTACATTTTTGTATTCCAATAAAAGAAACATTTTAATCAACATTTTATTTTTATTTTTACAAGACACTCTTTTCCAAATTACTAACGTGCACAACTAAAAACAAACATCCTGTAGATATGCCCAGATCCGACCTAAAGCAGTTAGACAAACATTGACAGTGGACGGATACGGCCATCAGCAGTTAGGCGTTAACCACATGCCGCCATTTTGTCCAGATACGGCCATCAGCAGACAAGCAAGGCAAACAAGTCACGCACACAGACATACATTTTTCTAGTTTTTGGCTATGGTTTTTCGCTCATTTTCTCTAGGCAAGCTATATATGTCTGATATAAAAACGAAACTACAATTTTTCGTGTTTGCCACACTGCCCTTACAGTTGAGCAAAGACAAATGTAAGTGAATGAACGAGCCAATTGAAAAAATGATAGTTTTCTAGGTAAGTTTTCAGTTTTTAGTAGAAATATACTATTTTAAGACATTTAGATACATTTTACTTGTTGTTTTGTGAAGCCAAATACATTATTTACGATTACAATGCCTCAAATAAATCTACATTTCAATATTTTCATGGTAATAGAAGTATAAAGTTTGCGTTGTAGAAGTTGCAAAATGGCGAAATCGTGATTCTTACTGGATTATTTGTGAAGACGATTTTAGAGAATTTTACTTGGGACATAATAACTTTTTGGCACCATTAAATTCCTCAATTATTGGACTTTGTGGAATAGTAAACAAAAACAGAATATATGAAAGATGTAAATTGCAAAATCAGTAAAATATTTACAATGGATAATTTTTCGGTAAGTTTTGAATTCAGTGACCTAAATATAATAAACGCAAGTGTTTTTTCGCATCAAAATTTATTGCATATGATTCTTCATTTATATATCTTTAAAAAAAAATAAATTTTTGGGTAGGTCCCAAATAATTATATACAGATATACAACAAAATCTAAGACACTGCGCGCCCGTCCGCCGCGGCGCTTGAACGCCGCAGACGAGGTGCGCAGTTTGCGTATAGCCGCCGCAGCTGAAGGGTTAAGGGGGTTCTGCCATCCCTTCAGCATTTTGATGATGATCAAATACTGGAATTCCAATCTGGGGTCATTAACCTAATACAGAGTATTAAAACTGGACGAAACTATTCGAATTGGCATCAAAATTATTACAATTCACATCATCACAACTATAATAGTGGTGGTTATTATACTAAGCCTCAAGAATCACCGGGAGGAACGTCTAATAATAATAATACTCGGCCTCTTCCTGAAAGTTCATCGATAGTAAATGCAGAAGTGTCTGCAGAAACGCCCACCCCTCTACAACCTGGAACATCGCTGATCCATCGCGATGATCCAAGTGCATCACCGGCACTATCTACAGCTCTAAGTCAATTAAGTGATTATCTGGATCTATCAAATTTCTAAAAACATGTTCTAAATTATCATAAATATAACCAATAAATAAGAATAATAAATAATATAATTAGTTTTTCTTGCCTTATAGTTATCGCCAACTTTTCTTCAGGGCTAATGGCCTTTCTCATACATGTATCCTGTTTTCTCAAATCCGTATCCAACCTTTGGAGAAGGAAGTCAAAGGTATCTTTAGACATTCTAAAATAAGTGTAAAATTTGGTATCATCTTCTCGTAACGAGCTCATCAAAGTATAAAAATCCCCAACACTTTGTCTTTGCCTTAAAATTGGATGCACCCAGTGTATTCTTCTTGTTTTTCTTTTTTTAGATCGACGATAATACCAGTACAAAATTAAAGTATTCACGTCCATTGTCTTTGGTAGTTTACTCTCAACTGAACACAATCACGAAACAACATGTGAACATCAATTCGGATATTTTGACGAATCGTGAAAAAACACGATTCCGTATTCAATGTGAACATCTATCCGTCAAGGCGAATCGTGTTTTATACCGAATCGTCAAAGACGTATCCCGTGTGAATGCGCCCTAAGGTGCAGAAGGGTGATGGTCCCCAAAGGGCAAAGAGACAGATTCTTCAAGATTCAAACGATACATCAGTCTCAGACACTAACACTAACGACTTGTGCCAGGATGACGAAAATGATGATGCAGAAGACGCAGGAAATAGATGCTTGATATGCAGTGAATTTGGACGAAACAATGAGATGTGGTACCGCTGTACCACATGTGGATTGTGGGCACACGCAGAAGCAGTCTGTAATAATAGTCAAGATTATTATTTTCCTTTTTCTATCACGAACACCTATTTTTAAAAAAGAGGAACTTTAAAAGTGAACCTTCATTGAAAATGTTCGTTAAAAAATTGTGTTAAAGTTTAGAACTTCCAATGAGCCTCGTTCGTACACACGTCTAATATTTTTACTTCAGTGATACGAGTATATTTCCCATAATACACTGTCAAAACTTTTTGAACATGAGTCAGAGTGGAAGGCCTCCATACCTATCCACAGTTGGAAGCTTTGGTGAATTTTTTGGAAGAAAATCCATTGGGAGAAAATGGCTAAAGATCATGTCATCATCATCATCATTGTTCAAGCAAAATGGGAGACCAAACTAAAATGGGAACAAATTACCATAACTGTAAGTGCTATAGGAGGGACGCAAAAAGATGACAAAAGTTGGACAAAGGTAAGATGTTTAATCCATAAATTAAGTAAATAGGTAAATAAGTAATTTGTTGTTTTAATAAATTCTTGCACAGTCAAGCAAATACAACAACGGTAACAGATATTTGTTTGAGCCCTTTAGAGGATAGAGTGGCAGCAATATAAGGACGAGATGTTGTCACTCCATTGCGGGGAGTTCAACAAAATCCCTTTTTGTCTCAGGTAATTTCATTTTATGTATACAACAAATGTTGGTTGGTTATGTTAGTTTAAAAGTTCATTTTTCATGTATTGATTTTCACTGTAGAACACTACTGCTGATGAAGCATCCCACCCTCAAGAGTTGTTGAGTTATAAGAGAGACATCGAAATTAAGTGAGTGATTAAAATATTTTAGATTATATTTGTAAGTGCTTCATTATTACCAATGAACCAAAGCCAATTTCAGTTGCATGTGATGCATTTTGTTGACTAGTTTAGTTAGCAGGGGTCTGGCACAAAAGAGGTCGCAAAGATTTAGGATGGATACTGCCAACTTACATTGTTGTGACCTCTTTTGACCCAGAGCCTTGCTAACAGAACATTTGCGGAACAGCTCGACACTTCAGTGGATACTGAGTGCAAAACTCGACGAACAGCAGGGCAATCGCGACACCTGTCTCCGATCTAGAGCCTGATACTCCGGAGGATAACTATCAAAACATGCATCTTACAGCTAGAAAAAACAGCTGAACGATGTATTGGAGTTTTAAAAATTTTACTTCATGACATGCTTTAACAATAGCGTGGCATTTGTTAAAATGTTAATTTTATTTGCAGGTGTTTACTGGGTGACCGAAAGCTACATTATTCACCTACAGTTGCAGCTAAAGTAACAAATGCGTGTTGTGTTCTCCATAACATCGCAAACAGACACAATCTGCCATTTCAACCTTTGACCAGTGCTGAGGCAGAGGCAGAGCGTAGACGCCAGGAAGGCGCTAGCGGTAGTATGCCTCGAACTGGAGGCGGCGCCTCTGTTCTTAGTCAATTAGAGTTGGGAAGTGCACGTAGACAAGCTCTCATTCAACGATTGTGGTCTAACAGGGAAATTGATGATTAAGTTTAAATAAAATACTATGTACTTGTGTCCTTTCTTTATTGGAAAAACAAAAAAAAATTGTTCATCTGACACGATAAGGACCAATACTGAATGAGTTTCTTTCGGCGTTTTTTTAGTAGTTGTTCCGAAATGCTAATTGTTTGTAGCTTTGATAATAACTGAATAAATGCTTTGACTTTGACTTCAGCGTTTAATTCCATGCCCATTCCTGTCAAGTAGCGAAATCAACTGAAATATTTCAAATTTTACTATTGCAAATACATACTTCAGGTCTGGAATGACCTTAAGTGCCGGGTGCGGGCTAAATTGGTCAGCATTAATGCCAGCCTTCAAGCGACAGGAGGTGGTCCAAGCACTGCCACATCCCTGACGCCACTTGAGGATAGGATTGCAAATATCCTAGGCAGAGATGTTGGCCCCTTACCTAATGTCAGACAAGATCCATTTGCATTAGTACCTAAATGTAAGACAATTTAAGTATTTATTTATTTTTTATGGTTTAGTGAATGAATTAATTCATAAAGCATAAATTCATAATCAAAATTAAAATTTTAGGAGTCAATGAATGAAGAGAATCCAGTGGAGAGTATTGAGGAGTATGTTGTTACTGAAGAAATGAAACCTCTGGATACAGTGTAAGGCAATTTTTCTTAGGACTTTAATTTTATTGATTGGTCTACCATCACAGTTTTTTTTGCCAATATTAAAATATACACATACTTTTATATTTTTCAGGATACAATTAAAGTCTGCCATACAGGAAAGCCCTATAGTAGGTAATGTGGCGCAGGATGTTAGTGAGCCTGCACAAGAAAATGTTGAGCGGCTGTCTCCAATGCCTGTGCCAATAATAGAACATGTACCTCCTACACCTGGACCTTCCGGTAAATTTCTTTATTTGCATTCTAAGTAAAATTTAGTGAACATTAAACAGTATATAATATACTAATTATCTTTTTGTAGGAGACAGAAGTAAGTTAAGGGGGCGAAGGCAGCAGAGGACTACTGCTGCAGCAAGGCATAAACATGTACCACCCCCGCCGGCTCAATGTATGTATTAAATAAAAAACTAAGAATTATCTATGTATCAGTAACTATCACTATATTGCATAAAACTTTATAACACAATAAAGAATTAAACCATCTTTATTTTTATTTTAGCTAATAGGACAGCATTAGATGAGTCACGGGTTATGATAATGGAGATAGAAAAAATGAGAGCTGGGGGCCAATCGCGGTAAATTTAACGTATTAACAAAACAAACCAACAACCAACCGTTACGTTATGCATATTACGTATCGCGCTAATGGTCGAACGGAAACGGTTCAGCTTTGGTTTGGAAGATACGTTCATGGAACGTTCGATTAACGTTTGACATTTGGTTTGACCGAAGAAATGGCATCGCGCTATTTTTTGACAGCGGTTTTATCCTTAACAAAACCTAAAACGTTTCGTTAGGCACGCTTAACCGCTGTCAAACGAACGATTTTGAATTATTTGGTGCAGAGGAACTTTTTCGACACAGCAGTGGCACGTAGTGGTTGAGAGTACAAAACTATTTAATTAATTTTTTTGCAAATAAAATGCTGGAAATGTAACATAATGTAATAAATGTGTCGGAAGCACAATTCCGAAAAAGATATCGGCTCTCTACAGACCAATTTTCTAAATTGGTCACTGAAATAAAGCCCTATATTTCCACCCCTTTACGGACAGATGGGCTCGATGTGGAGACAAAGATAAGCTCCACCAAATTTTGTGATTCATACCTTAGGTATTAAGCAGTCATTTCATACATAACACAAGCTTTGTTTAGTTCAAAGGACAGATAGTAAATGTAATTGTATGGCACATTTATTATTATATATGATTTATTGCAGATTTTAATAGCCTTGTCATTTTACACGACTGGCTTGTACCAGACCCCAGTGGGAGACAGCAAATTTCACCCTGCATCCCAAGCCAGCGTCAGCAAGGCCCTCGAGGAGGTGACAGTGGCACTAAATAGGCCTGAAATATTTCACAAATATGTGAAATTTCAATTAAGTCGCCATGAGAGGTCACTTTCGTTTCACTAAAACGAAAGTGAGAACCTAATTTTAGTCATCATCGCTTAATGGTCTCGATATTTTTATATATACTTAGCTACTTATTTCAGATTTTATAGATCTACAAGACAACCCGGGGTTCTAGGCTGTGTGGATGGAACATGTGGCAATTGTGACACCCCACGAACACGAGGAGCGGTATTTTAACAGGAAGGGGTATCATTCCCTAAATGTTTTTATAGTAAGTACTTTCAATAAAGCATATGTACCTAAGAAAAACGTAAAGATTAAAGCAAACACGCTGTCTTATTTATAGGTATGAATAGATTGGTTAAGGAATTTTAACTAACACGCTATAGAGGAACATAGAATGTACATATCACAACCCTTTAGCGCCCCACTGCTGGGGCTTGGGTCTACTCTCATTATGAGAGTAGTGAACATAACAGACCAGAACAGTTAGACCAGAGTATATATATATTATGAAGCTTGCTATAGAAGCAAGCTTCATAATATGTATATACTCTGGTCTAACAAGAAATGAAAGACCTGTTGCAAGTCCTAAAAATAAGTCCACTCAACCTTAGTCAGGTAGATGTCATTTCAATTGTTTTAATTTTACAGTTATGTGACGCTGATCTGATGATCATGAGTGTAGACCCCAGTTACCCAGGGGCTACACATGATAGCAAAATTTGGGAAAACCACCCATTAAAAGGTTTAATGGAAAGACTTTATGAGGAGGAAGAAGACATTTACTTTTTAGGTAAATTAATTAAATAATAATAACAATTAATTAAATTTACCCATTTTAATTGTGGGACTTCACCACAAACAGCCAGCAAGAAAGCCGTATTTTTCCGAAATAAATAAGCAAAAACGTTAAGAATTTCTCAGCAATATTTGGATTTTGACTGAGAAAAAGCGATATTTACGGACGAAAAGTCGTTTATGCCATCGCAACACGGTAGGGGGCTTAGACAATGTAGTATCGCTTCTTAACGAAACGATGTCGAAGTTCTTTTTCGTCTTAGAGATAACGATAAACATTTCCTAGCCAATGTAACGCAATTGTCGCGATCGTTGTGTCGAACGGATCGTTCGATAAACAAACGAATATTGGCTATGGTACCGAAAATTTAGCTGTCAGTGTCAAATTGGAACAAAGAAAGCGGGATTATTCTAAAGTTTGAGTGTTTACTGTGAGTGTGGTGAGTCGTTTTTAATTGATATTATTAATTCTTGACGCTTTTTAATAATCTTATAGCAAAACTTTGATAGTGTTAAATTATTAGAGTGTTTTTACATAGTTTTTACGTAGATTTCTTCAAAATTAAATAGAATCATTGTGATTGTAACTGTTCAAAATAAATATAGTTATTTTTTTTATTTTTAGTGTTAAAGAATGGATTCTAGGGTAAGGGCAAGTCCCGAACAACTCTCAACTCTACTGGAGTATATGGAAAGGTACGTAAATCCGAGTTATTTTCCATTTCTTTTAGATTCAATCGTACAAAACTTTGGTACCACTTCAATCGCTAATGTAAACAATGACGCGATAATAACAATGAAGCATTTGTGTATTGAACCGTTGCTTATGTTACAGTCATGGGGACCTGGCTAGGCCTGTTGCAGGGGCACAAGGTCGAGTACGGTCAGACCAATTATGGTCTGATCTTACTTATATATATTAAATTCCGTTGGTGGTGGTGTCAACAAAACAACAGACAAGTGGAAAAAAGTAAGTAATGACTAGCAATTCTATTCCAATAGCCGTATTTGAAGAGTCTTTGTGATTAATAAGTTCTTTCTATGGAAATTACTCAGATATTTAGTTACATTTAATAATCTTTTCTACATATTACATGCCAAGCAATTTGGATGTGGAACTGGTATAGATAAAGTCACAAGTTACAATCTGCTTTGATGTGCAAATCAAGCACCTAGAATATCATATATTATTATCACATATGTGCAAGAAGATGTAACAGGGATGTTAGGAATTTTTCGGTCCAGTGGAGTTACCAATTTTCAACTTATGTGGTTGTATGCATACTTATGACTGATAATTCCAAAAAGGTATGGGCCGATTTAAAATCCAAGACAAAGAAAAAAGGTCTGACCTTGCGGCAACATGCCAGAGGGACTGGAGGTGGACCGGCTAGCCAGAAATCCTTGTCGCATTTGGAGGAAAGGGTTCTGGCTATAATCGGCCCAACAGCAGTGGAAGGACAAGACTCTATACAAGAGCTTGGATTTAGTGTATGTATTAACCTTATTTTCCAGTACCTCATGTAACAAAATTATTAGCTAAAAATCAATACTAAGGAGTCAATGAACAATGACAAACTATTGATGTGACCAATGACTCAAACGCCAATATTATGGAAGTTGAACGTCATCAATCAAGTGACTCGAATCGCACTGTGTCACCATGTCTTCTGGAAAATTGGGATGGGCGTTTAATCAGTAAGACTCCAGAACCCACAGTAGACGACCAAGAAATCCAAACACGGAAACTGACGGAAGATGAGCAACAAATCGTTCAATATCCAATGGGAAATATGACTCCTGATGAACAAGATTATAAAAATGAAGATAATTTACATACGACGCTGATTGATATCCGACCAATACCAAAAATAGTCCCAAACAAAACTAGTCTTAAAAGAAAAGTACAAAGATCTGAAATACTTACTAGCACCCCCATAAAAGAAGAACAAAGACAGAAAGAAGAAAGAAAACGCAAGAAATTAACAAAACAAGTAACATTAATAAAACTAAACCTTCGACTAGTTCTTCATACTAGTCGAAGGTTTCGTATCGTTATTTAGTTCAAAAGTAAGTTTTATGCTGTTATTGTAAACATCCTTACAATAAAATGTTTAACCTTTTAAATTGTGTTACAACTTGGGTGTGTATTTATTTCAGCTTCTGATTGTGACATTTAATTGATATCTATAATTCGCGATTTAGTTTCATATTTTTAAAGTGTTTATTATGGCGACTTGCCATGAAATTGCCTACCAAAAATGTGACCAAAGAGCCGGCTCTTTCGTGCCCGGGTCTTTCATAGCACCTTTATTTAAACCTTTCGTATTTCATTTATGTTTTATTATAGATATAAAAATGTCATCAGAACAAGTCAACAAATTCAAGAAAACACGCGTTTCATCAATCGAAGAAGCAGTGAATGAAATAGCGTGTCAAAACCAGTCAATAACAAAACCGCTTTACGAAGCAATGTTTGGTAGTCCAATGAAAATGCGCATTGCGACGTCAGCAATTCCGAAACATAAGAGTGAACTTTTAAGATGATCAAATTTAATGTTAAATAATTTAATAATATAAAAATCACTCAAATATATTAAATTTTTAGGTAATTTGATAGAAGAATAGTTAAGGAATAGGAAAGGTTACTTTTCTCTCAACGTACAAGAAGTGTGTAATGCAGCGACAACCGTGAACCTTACAGAAAAGATTTTAACCCATAGCACTTGAGATAGGTATAGAAAAAGATCTCAAATTTCTCCCGTTTAAGATTTAATCTATTTTTTTAAAGACATTTAACACTAAAATGATCTTAATGTGTGAAAAATGTTTGCGAGCAAAATTAAAAATAAAACGAAATCAAAAACAACAAAAGTGGTATGTCCCCCAATGCAGGTATACAAAATGCATTCATTCAAACTAAGTTTGAAGTCACGGTTAATATAAAAAAAAAATCTATAAAAAGCCCGAAGTGATACAGTTCATACCGGAGCTGTCAAAACTGTTATAAGCATAACATTTCAACTTAAACTAACGGTAAAAATTGTATTTTCAAAGGCTTATGATAGATTTATAGGTTAAATATTGGCACCACACCCACCCTTTTTTCTATTAAAGTGTAAAACTGGTTTGGGTGTACGAGCTATTGTGCTTAATAACTTAGTAGTAAGTTTTGTAATTGTGGTTTGTTATTTTTGTTGTTTTATTTCAATTTTTTTTTGATCTTACTTACTTAACTCTTAACCACCTACGTGCGGTCTCTCAGACCGCAACGTATTTTTGAACCATTTTTTTTCTTTGTGTTGGTATCGTACGGCCGCGTGCTTCCAAGTACCTTTTCTACATGTCACTTAGTATCGCGCTTGCGCTCGGCGAGGGAACATGTGCGCGCGTTCGCTCTGGGTAAGTGAAAATCTTTTGCCAGCGGTCTCAGAGACCGCACGTAGGTGGTTGCGGGATTTTACTGTACTTATACATTTTATCTGTTTTAGTGGCAATATGAATAAAAACGACGAGAATATCCAAAGGTGGCTACAGCAGGAGATATCAGATGAAGAAGATTTACCAAATGAAGATTGTAGTGATGTGGAAGATAATGTAAGTGAGGATTACGCTCAGGTTGAAGACTGTGAATCTGAATCGGAATTGGAAGGAGATGAAGAGGACAACAATACAGTTCATTCTGAACCAACAGTTGCTTCAAGGTCACGTTCGCGTTCCAGGACGCCTCAAGTTGATAGTGACTCTTCAGATGATATTCCGCTTGCGCAATTACAATCCAGAAGTAAGCCAAGAAAGAAAAATTATTTTGGGAAAAATCGGTTTCGCTGGGCTTCTGTGCCTAATATCGCTCGCTCAAGGACACCACAGCATAATATTGTAAATCAAACGCCAGGTCTAAAACCAGTTTTCCGTGCAATGCTCAATAATTCTACCATGCCATTGGATATATGGAGTCTTTTGTTTACCGATGAGATGCTGGAAAAAATAGTGCTTCATACTAATGAGAAAATAAGAAGAATTAGGCCGAAATACAAAAAACAGACGTGTGTTCAAGACTTGGACCTTATAGAACTAAAAGCTTTCATTGGGCTTTTGTTTTACACAGCGATTTTTAAGGAAAATCATGAGCATTACACGTCATGGTATAGTAGTGATGGCACTGGGATAGAGATTTTCCGATGTATTTTGAGTAAGAATCGATTGGAAGTTCTGCTAAATACTATTCGATTTGACGATGCAGAAACAAGAGAACAACGTCGTGAACAGGATTTGGCTGCTCCTGTTTCAGAGCTCTTTCAGTCTTTAATACAGAACTTTCAAGACGTTTACCCAATTGGAACATGCGCTTGTATAGATGAGATGCTAGTGGCTTTCCGTGGGCGCTGTAAATTCAAAATGTTTATGCCAAAAAAGCCAGCTAAATATGGCCTAAAACATATGTGCATTACAGATGCAAGAAATGGCTACCTTATTAATGCCTATATATATCTCGGCAAAGATTCTGATGGGCTTACTTTGACCCAAGAACAAAAGTGTCTATCAAAACCAACTCAAGCGGTTTTACGTCTGATTCCGCCAATCGAAAACTCAAATAGAAACGTCACTGCTGACAACTGGTTTTCTTCGATCGAGCTGGTCAATGTTTTGAAAGAGAAGCACCTTAGTTTCGTGGGTACTTTGAAAAAAAATAAGCAAGAAATACCGCCAGAATTTAAACCATCTCGAGAGCGGGCAACAGGCTCTTCAATTTTCGGTTTCACCAAAGATATCACGTTGTCTTCTTACGTACCAAAGAAAAACAAGGCAGTAGTTATGGTGTCAAGCATGCATCACACTGCAAGTGTTGATGAAAGTACAAAGAAGCCTGAAAATATATTATACTACAATCAAACTAAAATTGGAGTAGATCTACTGGACCAAAGATGTTCAAATTACTCCACTGCTCGTCGGACGCGCAGGTGGCCTTTGGCTATATTTTATAGAATGCTGGACATCTCTGTTTCAAACGCTTACGTCATCAATTGTAGCAACCAAGCACAGAAGACTGAAAGTCGATTTAAATTCATAAAGAAGTTGGCCGAACAGCTTACGAAACCACACATGGAACGTCGCGTAAAAAATGATCACATTCCACGAGATGTCAAAAATTCTATCCGTCGTGTTCTGCAGATATCAGAAGACCTACCAACCTCTTTCACGACGGAAAAACTTGTTAAATATATATTTTTATTTTATTTTATTATGTAACCGTTTCAAGGCAACGAACGAACATCTATAATATTATTGTTAATAGTAATTTAAATTCTCATGTAAGTGACAACTTGTCTTTATGAGAATAAATGTCTTTAAACCATAGTGATCTCCAATTGAAATTATCTGTGGATTCTAAATCAGATATAGATGGTTGTATGTTGTGTGATGAACTTATAAGCCTGTTATCCTTTTTGCCTGAACAGAATGTGGCTTTCAACGAATCCTTCTTTTGGTAGAAGGTTCTGTCGTCGATTCACTCATTAACGAATCGTTTTGTCGGCGAAACGTTCGTAGTAGAAAGGTTCTGTCGTCAATTCGCTTATGAATAAATCGTTCTGTCGGCGACTCGTTCGTAGTAGAAAGGTTTTGTCGTTGAACAACTCATAAACCAACCATTCTGTCGGCTGCTCATCCGGCACAGAAACATTTGTCGAAGTTAAGTTTCAGACTCGGCTTCCCCTGCTTATGTTTTAAATTTTATTAACCTTCCTATACTCGCGCATTGGTCTGTGAGACCGACGAAACATTTTTTCAATATTTTTTTTGTTTTTGGCAACCCCAGCGACTCCATTTTTTTAGTAGCTGCCGGATTCGTTGCCAACTTCATTTTAGTGCACGCAGTGCGTTTGTGCGAAACGCACGTGTTGGTGTGTTTGGCGCCAATCGGTCCGTCAGACCGACGCGAGTATAGGCGTAACTTTTATCGTAAGTATAAAATTATTTTGTTTTTACTTTTATACTGTGTTTGTGTTATTTATTATGTATTTGTGTACATTTTGATCATTTTTATTACTTTCAGATATATATTATTATTATTACAAGATGGATGAGCGGGCAATTAGATTGCTTTTGGAGGAAGAAAGTTCCGAATCCGATTATGGGGATGAAAATGACAGTGAGGTGGAAGATTTTGTTGAGGTAAATGACGAAACTTATGACACCGAGCAGGATGGTGATGAAGAAGATGGCGAAGAGTTGGGCGAAGTGGAAAATGTTCAAAGTTCGCGAGAATTTTATCTTGGGAAGGATGGTCGGACACGTTGGAATAAAGCTCCTGCAACAACCCATGTGAGACGACGCGCTCGAAATATTGTCACCCAGCTTCCAGGACCAAAAGGAGAAGCCAAGAATTTGAAGGAGCCAGGTGAAATTTGGAGGTTGTTTTTTCCGGAAAGCGTCATAAATCGAATTGTGAAGTGCACCAATGAGCATATAAATATAATAAAGTCTAATTTCGCAAGGGAAAGAGACTGTTCTGAGACTGACAATATAGAAATTGAAGCATTTCTCGGCCTTTTACTCTTTGCCGGAGTCAGAAGAAACAGTCGCTTGAATTCCAAAGATTTATTCAAAACTGATGGCTCGTCACCGGAAATATTTCGTTTGACTATGAACTGGACTAGATTCTGTTTATTAATGCGTTGTCTACGGTTTGACGAAAAAGATACGCGAGCTGAGAGAGCTGCTGTAGATAAACTGGCTCCTATCAGAGATTTGTTTGAAGAAGTCGTAGCAGCCTATAAGAAATATTTCAGCTTATCTCATTATGTTACGATTGACGAAAAATTGGAGGCTTTTAGAGGTCGCTGTGGCTTTAGACAGTACATCCCATCAAAGCCCAATAAATATGGCATCAAAATTTACGCCTTGACAGACGCTAAAATGTTTTACACCACCAAAATGGAAGTCTACGTAGGAAAACAACCGGATGGCGCCTACAAAGTGGATAACTCGGCTATGGCATTGGTTTCGCGGCTAAGCGAAGGTATTTATGGAACTGGACGTAATATTACGTGTGATAATTTCTTCACGAGCATTCCTTTGCTGGATAAATTTGAAGCAGAGCACAGGCTATCCGTGCTTGGGACAATTCGCAAAAATAAGAAGGAGCTGCCTAAGACTTTTACGGAGATACGCGGCCGGGCAGAAAAGTCTTCTTTGTTCGGGTACCGAGGCAACTGCAGTCTTGTTTCTTATGTCCCTAAGAAAGGAAAAAATGTACTTCTTGTATCAAGCATGCATGATGATGACAAAATTGACGGGGTGACCGGCAAGCCCGAAATGATAATAGACTACAATATGACCAAAGGAGGGGTCGACACTGTTGACAAAATGTGCGCGACATATAACGTTGCTCGAGGCACAAATAGGTGGCCCATGGTGGTGTTTTATAGCCTAATGAACGTCGCAGGTATAAACTCATTCGTGATATATATGTTGAACAATCCCGACAAGAAAATCAGTCGCAGGGTCTTCATTGAAGCTTTGTCATACGACCTCATCAACGCGCAACTCCGACGTCGAGCTCTGATTACATCCTTGCCCAGAACCCTGAAGCTTAGGCTCGTCGAAATATGTCAGTTGGATGGTCCAGAATCTTCAGCAACCACCAATAACAACAAAATTGGACGCTGTGGATATTGTTCATCCAAAAAAAACCGCAAGACTCGTTACAACTGTGCCAAGTGCAAAAAATACTTTTGTTTGGAACATGCTACAATGGTATGTGCTGATTGTTACTGTGAAGCTGATAACCAAGTGAATCTGTGATTTACATATCTTATAGCTATTGTTTTTCAAAATAAGAAAGTTTATTTGAGTTTTTTTCTTGAAGAAATATGTTTTAGTTCTGTTTTTTTAGTACATAAGAAAAATATGTCAATTTTGAAGGCTGTTTTGTATGAGACTGATAGTCAAGTTAAATATATAATTAACAAGTTATAACATGATATGATTGTTTCATTATATCCTCTATTCTGAAAACAAAATATAATCTTTATAGATTTTCATAGAAAAAAAATAAATGACAGCAGTTCAAACTATCAGTCTGTGAGACCGCGCGCGAGTGTAGGTGTAACAAAAAATCACGCGAGTATAGGAAGGTTAAAGATCGCAACTTACAGGAATTGTATCCAAATGTATGGATAGCATTGCGAATATTACTGACTATACCTGTAACGGTTGTCAGTGGGGAAAGGAATTTTTCCAAGCTGAAGCTGATTAAAACATATCTGCGATCGACAATCTCTCAATCTAGATTAACAAACTAAGCAACTTTGTCAATCGAACATGAAATTGCAGAAAACATCAACTTTGAATGTCTAATAAAAGAGTTTGCCGATAGAAAGGCTAGAAAAGTGAAATTTTATTAGTTTATTAAACGATTTTTTTTAATAGATGGTTATTTTATTGTACCCATTGCCTTTTTTCGTATGTACCTATTTGAATTGCAGTTAGGAGTCGCTGAAGAAATCTCGCCCAAGGGCGCTAGTAGTGCTAAAACCGGCACTGGATAGGAGAAGAGTTTAGGAATAGGAAAGGTTACTTTTCTATCAACGTACAAGGAGTGTGTGAAGCAACGGCAACATGTGAACCTTACAGAAAAGATTTTAACCATAGCACTTGAGATAGGTATATATAAAGTATCTCAAATTTCTCCCGTTTAAGATTTAATCTATTTTTTTAAAGAGATTTAACACTAAAATGATCTTGTGTCATATATATATATATGGGTGATTCTCCACTATCGGGAAAATCAATGTCCTGAGCAATTTTTAGAATTGTGTGTGGCTATGTTTTTCAAACGATCATTTAATAAGATAGTACAATAAAAGTTCTTTCTAAGCTACCAATTTGTAAATAAAAAGAGATTCCCGATTTTTACGAAATATCTTTTCAAAACCCCCAAAAACAGTCCCCTGACCTGTCCCCATTCCAGATTTACAGTTTCTACCAAGACTTTTTTCTAATTTTGTCCAAAATATGTAGTATTCACAAATACTGTTCTAATGTATGATAAATGAACATAATAAATATTCTGGAATATATTTAAATTTAAGTTAAATAATAGAAAAATTTTAACTCTAAAGTTTGTCCTAACAATTTGTGAACAGTACCCTGTCATGAATAAAACAAACGAAAAAAAATAATCTAATAGAAGTAACATATTGCGTTAGCGTGGAACGGAACGACATAGTTGTGAAGTTCGTCCGTATAACAAGTTTGTGTGACCAGCCGCCATCTTCCTGTAGTGCGAAGCAAGTGTTGAGGCGAACACGTGCCGCGGCCGGATCAAATAACAGTCCCTTGGGTATGTGTTTTATTTTATCATTTTGAAAGATAAGTTAATGAATTATTCGTAATTATTATGTCATAATCTCTTGTTGAATATGATATTTCGCAATTTTTAAGTAGTACAATGCTATTGCAAATAATCCGAATTTTAGGTTAAATAACCAGTCCCCTGGCGACAGTCCCCTGTATATTTGAGCGACAGGGGACTGTCTTATTACACAGGGGACTGACTTTAGTTATTTTTTTCTCAGGTAAACTTCACAATGCCGCCTCAAAAGAAGACTAGGGAAGAAGTATTAGAAAGGAAGAAAGAATTAGAACGTTTAAGATATCAGCGCCTTAAAAATGATCCCCAAAAGAGAGAAGAAATGAAAGAAAAAGAACGTCTTAAGTATCAAAAGAAAAAAGAAAAAGGCTTAAGAAAACTCGTACGAGACATGACTCCACGTGAACACAGAACTGCAAAAAAAAATTGGAAAAAACATTGTACTGATTATCGGGCTAGGAAAAAGACATTGAAGGAAACAACTAATGCTTTTGTGAGAGACAACACTCCAAGTTCAGAGACTGAGATTTCAGCACCTCCTACAACTGACAATTCTGCAAATAAAAAGAGAAAAAGACATGCGAAGCTATTAAGAGAAAAAGCGAATAGAGACAAAGACAATAAGATACTCGAATATAAAAGAAAAGTCGAAAAGTATAAAAAAAGACTGTCAAGACTCGAAAAAACTATAAACCAAAATAAAGATGAAACACCTAACACGAAAATTAACAGAATGATTGATGATTCTAACTCGAGAAAAGAAATTGTGAAAAAAGCATTGTTCGGCGAGGTGATGAATAAACAATTGAAAGAAAATTATTCACAATTAAAGACCCAAAAAGACAAACAAATATTTTCAAAAGTTGTTGCTGGGACATCAGTACATAAATACAAACTATGGACTACCAAAGACAGTGCTATTAACTATAAAATGACAAAAAAATGGAAACCATCTCCTTCTTTGGAAATGCCTAAACGAACACGAATTGACAAAATTTCGAAGAGATGTGCAAAAGTGATTAGAGAGTTTTATGAGGATGACAGCAATAGCAGACTAGGTGCTGGAAAAAAGGAATTTATTACAAGAAATTCAATCAAGCATCAAAAACGCTATCTACAAGATACAGTGCTGAGCTTGTACAAGAAATTTGTAGCTAGTAATTTCAAAATAAGCTATCAAATGTTCTGTCGTTTGCGTCCTTTCTGGGTTGTCAAGCCAAAAGCTCAAGACCGTGACACTTGTCTTTGTGTCACTCACGCCAACATTGACTTAAAGCTGTCTGGTTTACACGCGGCAAAAATATTGTCGTATAACAGCTATCAGAAGTTACTAGAAAATTTATGCTGTGATCGCTATAATGTGGAGTGTTTGTCAAGAAAATGCCTAGTGTGCAATAACAGAACCCCTGCCTACAATGAGTTTGATGACAACAAACCTATACAATACAAGAAATGGGTATCTGAAAAACAAGAATATTTGGATCCAAAATCTAAAAAGCCTAAGCTAGTGACTAAACACCTTAAAAAGACTTTGACGCTGCGTCCGCGAGAGTTGATACATGAATTGCATGCTGACCTAGACAAGTTCTTTTGCCACCAAAGAAACATTGTACATCAATTCAATGCAATCAAACATTTGAAGGAAAATCTTGGCGAAGAAGATATTTTGATACACATGGACTTCTCCGAAAATTATTGTACCAAATACGGAGAAGAGATTCAACCCTTCCACTTCGGAGGATCTCGAACTCAAATAAGTATTCACACAGTTGTTGTGTATCTCAAAAACTCAATACAATCCTACGCCACCATTTCCAAAAACTTGACGCATTCACCCTCAGCTATTTGGGCGCATTTGCAGCCAATTTTCCGAGCAATACAACCTGGAATTAAATATGTTCATTTCCTTAGTGACGGGCCGGTTACACAATATCGGAACAAAACTATGTTCTTTGTTTTGGCCTCGAGATTATCCAAAGATATTCCAAATCTACAAGGATTTTCGTGGAATTACTCGGAGGCCGGACATGGCAAGGGTGCACCAGATGGTGTTGGTGCTACTTGCAAGAGGACTGCGGATGCTGTTGTAGCTGCTGGAGGTGATGTCGATACCCTGGAACAATTTGTGGAAGTCATCCAAGCTAGATGTCCTGGGATTATTTTCCATACAATAAATGACGAAGATATTCAATCAATTACTGATGCCATTGAAAAGACTTCCAAACTAAAAAGTTTTAATGGAACATTAAAGGTGCACCAGATCACTGGAATATCTACTTCCCCAGCAGTTTTGACAATGAGAAGTTTAAGCTGTTTTTGCCCTAATACCTGTCAACATTATAAAATTGGAACAATTAATTACAACCAGAAAATGAAGCTTCGTGTTCAAGACATTTACACCGAATCTGAAACCTCTTCATCCGAGGATGATAATGCCCTTGATATGTTTGAAATCGAACCTTCATATGCGACCAAGCCACGAACTGATAGTCCTGTGGAAGAAATGGAAGCGGGACCTTCCCGAGATAACAACGACAAGTATAATTGTGGAGACTATGTATTAGTTAAGTTGCAGAGTAAACATACTGAATACCGTTATGTTGCGGTCATAAATAAAATTGATGAAGAAGATGGTGAATTCACTGTCACGTTTTTAAAACTCTGTGATAAAGAAGGACTGACTTTTAAAGTAGACGAAGAAGATGTTTCTGATATAGCCTTTGAGCAAATTATTAAAAAGTTGACTAATCCGGACTTGATCCTAAAAGGGAAAAGAATCTTTTATAAATTTAATACACCGGTTAATATTTTTGAACAGTAATGATGATACATGATAATTATAGGATTTTCAAGAGCTGATCTCTAAGATAACTCACTTAAATTGAGACTGATTTTACTACTTAGAAGGTGTAAAAATTAAAATAAGCATAAAAGCAACTGATGTCAAAGACCAGAAATTGAAATTTTAAGACTGATTTAACTACCTGATACTAGTGTATAAGAGAATAAGTCAATTAACAATGATAATTATATGTTGTTTTGTTTCATTGATCTCAATTTAAAATGCAAAATATTAGTTACTAATTGATAGATGTAAGAAGAAAATGTTGATTATAAACCTATGATTCGAAGAACGTTTAAAACGTTTGCCAAAAAATATTTAAAGCAAAGTGAAAGACTTAGTTAATTTCTTTGAAGTTTATGAGAAGTTTTTTTAGTTTATGTTTATTTGTTCTTAATTGGATGTTCAATTTCTAAAATAAAGTTTATTTGTAATGAAAACTATCTTGCTTTTGTGTAAAAATCATTCCCCTGTCATATGTGTCAGTCCCCTGTCATGATTTTTCATTAAATCGTGGATAATTCCTAAAATATAAAAAAAATGAAGTGGTTGTCAATTATATAGTTTAAAGCTTGAATAAATTTAGCTTTCTATGTAGGAAAAACTATCATTTAGCAAAAAAAAGTATCAGGACAGCTTTGTATGGGCCATTTTCCCATTAGTAGAGAAGTACCCATATATCATGTGTGAAATAATGTTTGCGAGCAAAATTAAAAACATAGCGAAATCAAAAACAACAAAAGTGGTATGTAACCCAATGCAGGTATACAAAATGCATTCATTCAAGCCATTGAAGTCTCGGTTATTAATTTTCTTCACATTGATCTATAAAAAGCCCTAAGTGATACAATTCATACCGGAGCTGTCAAAACTGTTATAAGCATAACATTTCAACTTAAACTAACGGTAAAAATTGTATTTTCAAAGGCTTATGATAGATTTATAGGTTAAATATTGGCACCACACCCAATCTTTTTTCTATTAACTTTGCTTGTGCTTAAAGTTTAAGTTATAAATATGAATCACACTTATAGCTCAAGAACTTTTCAGCAACACACAATTCTATCTAGTAATCTGTGGATTGCATTGTTGGTTGCACTTTTAGAAATAACATTATGTTGTCAATCTAGATTAAGTTTTATGAGTGTAATCGTTTGCTGACCCAAATAAATAAAAGAATTAAGCCAGAATTTTAGTCAGGCAACCACAAGAACATTTCGTGAGAATATTTCAAGAAATAGATACCTAAAAGAGCCAAGAACTTAGTCACTAAAGAAATCCAAGAGAACAAAAAAACCCTGCAATTGAACAACTCTAAAAAGATCAAATGTTTGACCGCCATGTTGAAAGGACATGAAAAGGGCCTTCTTTCCAGAGACTGAGGTGGAAGAGAAAGACCGTGAAAACACTGTTGCTGTGTCAGTAGCGAAGACAGCATAGGACCCGAACAGATAGTACTTCCCCGTTTCTCGGTACAAGAGCAAAATGAGAGCATAAGTTGATCTCCTCACTTATCTGCTTAGAAACGACTGGTATAAAACTTGAAACCGAAGTGTGTGCTTTAGTCTATTAATTGTTTTCTGTGTGTAAACGTTAATAAAAGAAAAATCAAAAATAATAATAATCCAAGTGTGCGCTTCCTGTCTGTTTTATTGAGATTCACCAAAACTCCAAACTTGCTACTAGTAGGAAATTTGGAGTATTGGTTTTTTGATGCTACATTCAAATTACCTGAAGCTCCTAGATGCTTCAGGTAATTTAAACGTAGCATCCCAATAACAAATATCATCTTCACTCTACACACCATTGACAGGCAAAAGGCAGCAGGAAAGACTGAAAAACATGTCCTTACAATATCAGCACAGGCCGACTTCACCATAACATGAATTATATTTTTCAAAAATGGAAGAGTTAAAAAAAACCAACCTGGAATTGTATTATAAAAATCAAGGGTGACCTTGATAACAGATCAGACAGTTTAGAAACTGTGGATCTGGGAGAATAAGGGAAACAAGAGATATTGAACGAGATGAACGGACAGTTTGACACATGATTCAGAGTCCAAATTAAAGTTCTTTGCTCAAATAAAGTCCTTTGTACTGGGCCTTATTAAGATTAGAACAAAGGTTTTCTGGGACCTTAAACTGTTCAACCAACCAACAGGGTTTCCAACATTATCTTCAGATGTTACACTGGTTATATGCTATATTTCCGCTATCTTGATGCTTTTCATCTCATTCGCAACAGACTCAAGGCATACATTGTATAATTTTAAGGAAAAAAGCCATTATTTATTGAGAAATGGTTAGTTATCCACCCTGCAAAGCCATGGTACTCTTCCTGTCATTTATTGCTACATTTCCCGGTCTTTTACATCCTCAGCTCTTCAATTCTAGCACAACATAGGAATAATGAGAGGATATGTCTATAGAACATCATCTATTTCCAGTTTTCATCACTGGCTTTGTCATTTTTACCAGGGAATCTGTCTCACAGACTGGGGATCGAAGCCGGGACTTTTGTTTCAAAGGCAAGAAACTGACCACTGAGCCAAACCAATGAACATGTTGTCATCAGGACTTAGAACTTGATTTGAGCCAGACTGTATGTTTTTACATCATTGCAATTCTTGTCATTATTTTAACATGGCGGCATGTGTGCTAGAGATGATATAATACTTCCTTCTCTATCATGCACATACACATACACTACAGACAACATAGTCAGGCTATGATATGTGAGGGGCCCAGATATATGTATAGCTATATTTCATTCTCGATTGGACTTCAAATTTTCATCTGAAAAAGAAGAAATGGTACTTTGAAATCTCTAAGTAGCATTAAATAAATACAATACAAATAACACAAATTTATCAAAGTAATTTGGAGACTTGAGATATTTATTTATTAAATACATCTTACATCCAAAATGCTAAATAGATAAATTTTAAATAAAAATATATATAATTTACATTACAATACATTTAATATAGGAATAATGACACTAAGTTAAAATAATTTAATTAACACATAAAGGTCTGTATTATTGAATAGTTGTTAAATATCAGGGGGTTCATTTATTCAATGCTCACCTCTATTCAATTAAGGATACTTTATTTTACAATGAATACTTAAATATAGATAAAGGTAATTTATGAGCCAAAACACGTCATCATACATTCAAAATAAACACCCAAGCCTATTATAAAAATATATTTTTCCAAACTTGGTCAAGAAATTTGAAATTAAGCATGTTCTTACATGCTTAATTTCAAATCTCTTGACCCAGCAGTTTAGGCTGTGTTCAATACACACAGATCAGTCAGTCAGTCATTTTAGTGTTTTATGGATTATTGATGTTTTTATCTTTGACTAGGTAAACACAGCCAATATTCGCAAAACTTTAAGACCAACTCTTGTTAATATTTTGTCATGAGATTTGCACCTACAAGGGGCGGACTATTTATGATGATGATGATAAAATAAGCATTTTCACCCACTGCAATAAACCAAGATCCAAGCTGGGTTAGGTCACTCAATGAGGTTCTCATAGGAGTTTAAAATATTGACACAATTTAACCTTGAAGAGCCATCTAGCCAAGGTTATTGTTGCAAATTAAGTAGGTACCCTAATTATTTCCAAAGACTTGCGTGGTTTTGGAAAGTATAGAATATACATATATATAACTAGGAAAGGATAGTTTCTCATTACCACCATTACCTCGTGGTCGATATCTCGGTAGGTGAAAAAATAATGTTTTTATTCAAAATATTAGTACCTTAAACTTACCAAAAAGTTAGTCGCTTCTAACATGTATCGGATACTTTGTACGTAAGCTTTACTTCGTTCGCATTGATCGTCGGTTTTTTTTTGTGAGGGAGGATTCCATTTTCAATATTCAAACAAAATAGAAATGGATGACAATCTCAGAACATTAACTTTAGTTAATTGCTTTAGCAATGACAAAAAACAATCAACAAATTGAAGATTTGAAAACAAGAATTTTAAACCTTCATGTTACATTACTGGAACTGAATAAACAAACAACAGCATCAAGCACAACACAACTAATAAAATAGTGTCGGACTGTTGGCCGGAACCGGAGTTAACCGGACGAATCGTCCACAATCAGTGTTGCCAACTCACCCCGAAAAAAAATAGATAAATAGGTCCAAAAAATGCGTCACTTTGCCAAAATTTAAAAAGATGTTTGATTTACTTCCACTTTGTGTATCCACTATTCTTTATAGTTCGTGCTCATGTCGCGTGGTTCCCGGAACTTTCAAACCACTCCATATCAAGTTTGTAAATAAATAAATAAATAAATAAATCTTCCCATGGATGTCGTAAAAGGCGACTAAGGAAAAGGCAAATAAAGTTGGGATTCTTCTGGCGATGGGCAAGCAATATGTTACTATGTAACTCTCAATTCCATTATAAAGCCATACAGCTGATCGTGGCCTTTGGCGCTTTTCTAGACTGTTGGGCTCTGTCTACCCTACAAGGTATGGAAGAAGAAACTTTCTGAATAAGCCACGTTAAAATATTCGTGGGACACTCGGAAAATCTTGTTATAGCCATGAATAAGTCCTAAAGCGAGCCTTTTTACAATAGGAACCACGATTCAAAAATCTTTAGGCTGTATTTCTATAAATAACTAGCAACCCGTCTCGGCTTCGCACGGGTATTTATAGATACATGCACATTAGATATGATATTTTTCATTTAGTGTAAAAGGCAATTTTGATCCACATTGAACGCATGATGTATGTAATTGTATAAGGATTAAAATGGTTTTTTTTTTTAATAATATCCGCAGATTGACCTGCACTAGCACCTAGGTCATAACTGAAAAGCGTATTGCTCTATAGCAATAAATTCGTTGAGTTCAGACCTTTTTGTATTGCTGCAAATCACACCCTAATTAATTTGTATTCCATATTTAATTGTAAATTGTGTGTAGCAAATCAAATAAATGAATTGTTTATTTATCTATATATTTGCGCTTGTAAGTTTATCGCGAACAGTCAGACGCGACGGGGATCTTTGTTTTACATTAAGTCATGATTACTCATATCACCAAGACTTTTTAGTAACTAAAAACATATTTTTCAATGACTGAATTTTTTTTTGTTTGTGTATAAAAAAACGCTGATTAAGCTCTAACAAGGACAAAAAAGGTGCTAGCTTTAGCGCTGAAAGCGCTAAGTTGGCGACTCTTTAATGACTTAATGAGAGATGTTTGTTTGACAGATTTGTGGGTAGTGTCAACTGTCGGTTTTGTTTTGTTTGGCACAAACTAAATAGAGATACTATTTTGGTCAAGTTTTGGTTTTATTTTTACAATTTGTCATTGAAAATTTAAACAAAGTTTGTTACAACTTTTAACTTGTTAGAATAAAATAGATACTGAATAATCTGGATATTACAACGTTACAATACGCTACTGTAGTCGGAGCGATGTTTCGGCTCGTCCGCCAACAAGGGATCCTTGTGGCGGTCGAACCCGAATCATCGTTCCCGCTACAGTACTTCATTCATTTTCTCAGTAGTTCTTTGCTTAAAAATAAAAGAACTATTGTAACTGTTTAATCATCACATCTGTTCTATTGATAATTTTATATTAAAACAGTTGTTCTTTGATTTAAGCCATGAAGTGTTTAAAGTTAATTGCATGGAATTTAATTATGAATTTCACTTTATAATTGAAATTTATTAAAGACTACCAAAAACATGCCGTGAGGTTCCCGGCACCAATACAAAAAAGGAATAGGACCACTCCATCTCTTTTCCATAGATGTCGTAAAAGGCGACTAAGGGATAGGCTTACAAACTTGGGATTCTCCTTTTAGACGATGGTCTAGCAACCTGTCAATATTTGAATCTCAATTCTATCATTAAGCCAAATAGATGAACGTGGCCATTCCGTCTTTTCTAGACTGTTGGCTCTGTCTACCCCGCAAGGGATACAGATGTGACCATATGTATGTATGTAGGTACTACCAAAAACCTAATAAGTACTTACTGTCCTAATACAATGAAATAAGAACTTAGAAGAACATGATCCATTCTTCACGCCAATAGAAAATGCTCATAAAGTATTTTTTATATACTTCCAGCGGGATTGTGAGTCTAGATCTAGCACGTCTATGGTTTTATGATACTAACTCTATCAATGTTAGTTACAGTTTTATTGTGCGTGTGATTGAATTTAGAATTAAAAATGAACTTTTGCAAGCTATTCCTATTGTCGATCGTGATGTTTATGTGCTGTAAGTGGAAATTGATATTTTCATAGATATTTTTAACTTCTGATATTCCTTTTTCTGGGAAAAATACATACATAATAGATATATCTTATCTCTTATTGTCTTTATATTTCATATACTAGAGAGCGGCCGCGGCACCGCCCGCGTAAAACAAAATATCCCGTTATCCCCGGTTCCCGCGGGAATTCCCGAAAATCCTTTCTAAACTCGCCTCTTCCGGTTGCTTTCTCCTGCCAAATTTGATCTTTATTGGTTCAGTAGTTTTTGACATTTCGTGATCAGCGAGTGAGTGTTTTATTGATAGATATATTTCTGGAAATCACCTCTCGATAGTTGGAAACACGAAATGTAACGCTAATAAGAGAATTATTCCATCTTTCAAGCGATGGCGTCGTGTGGACCGCTGCCAGCGCACAACAATATCTTCTGCGACAATTGGCACCTCCAGAACAATAAGAAGGATACCATCGAGGCAAAGGGTACCACCACTCAAGGCCAAGAAATAGTTACTAAACTATCGGAAGCCAGGACGACCACTGTCAAAGCGTCCTTGTGGTGTTAATTTTTTTTTTAATTGTGTTTCAAGAAATTAAAAATAAAAAGGAATATTTCGTATAATTTTTATTTCAATCAGCACCTGGCTAAGTTTTATAACCTTTGTTTTAAGGGTTACGTACCTAAAACGTAAAAACGGGAGCCTATTACTAAGCTTCCACTGTCTGTCTGTCATCAGGCTTAAGGATCCCCACACAATATGTATTTGTCGTTGTTTTTTTTTTTTATTGCTCATAATTAATAGCGGTAACAGGTTGACGCTTAAAATTTTCACAAAATAATTAGTTATATTATGTGAAGATTTTAAGCCTTTCAATAATCAAATAAAAATAAAGTAAGGACTCCCAAAAAACAAACCTAATTTTTAAACACTTTTTTCAAGACTGTTGGCTCTGTCCATTCCACAAGGAATACAGACTATATGTTTGTGTATGTTTTAATGAACAGACAGAAATGTGAATATAAAAAATAAATACCTATTAAGTAAGTAGAGTAGGCGGACACCAACTAACACGAGCCGACCTTTATTCCTCGGTGAAACGATAGGGGGAAACTAACTTTTTGACACCCAGTTCCTCGTGTAAAATAGATTGATATAATTCATTATTAGCTCAAATATTGCTGCAGGAGGGTTTCACGGAGTTTGTAATATCTATATTGCATAGAAATTTACACAGTAACAAGAAAATAGTACATAGTTATAAAAGAAACAAATCACTTGCAATGGCGGACTTATCCCATGAAGGGATGTCTTCCAGTTTATATCTGTGTTTATCAAAAGTTCACATGCATTTAGCAGGCCACATAAATGCATGTACACCTTGTCAGTCATGAGTGGCTCGGGCCACACATATTTATTTGTATATGGACGTTTGTTACTCTTTCACGCAAAAACTACTCGACCGATTTCGATGAAATTTGGTATGTAAGTAGCTGAAGACCACCAGAATAACAGGCTTTTTATCCTGTAATTCCCGCGGGATTGATAGGGTTTCCATGCGGACGAAGTCGCGGGCGGCCTCTAGTATTAAATAATTGTTTCAGCAACGGCGTGGTGTATTCCTCACGAACGCAGGTCGTTCACTATCAAGCAGAGAGACCTGTTTGGCATCTTCGGCCAGCTGAGGACAGCGAGGCGAATTGTCAACTTTGGACATCTACCGTCACTGGTCAAAGGAAAATAAAAGACGAGACGAGAGATTAACTTTTCTTCTTATTTATAAAGTGTCCCTTTTTTCTTTATCTGTTTTGAAATTATGGGCGAATTTTGTTCTTGTTTGAAATGTTGGAAAGAAGGGTTTTCTGAGTAAGGTTAATATCTAGTTGTATAATAAAAATACGACTTACAAGGAAATATAAATGGCGGCGTTATCGCATTCTCTTTCAGCTAATTATTAGTATTCAACATGAGCTGTTCCAGATTCCAAAATAAAGTACTTCCGGAGATTAGCGTGTACAAACAAACAGACTTTTTTTTCAAATTCATGCTCGGTTACTATTTGTTCATGGTAATAAATTCTTTTTTTTGAAAATATAACTACTCAATGTACACACTTTTTTTTTACTGCTTTATTGTATGTACCTATTGATCAAGGAACATTGACATTATAAAGGGCAGATGTAGTAGATACAATGTAACAGATTTACGAGTATTCTACAGATTAATATAATTATAAGTAGTGTTATTAATGAGAATGACTTACTAAAAATTTGTTTTGTAGATATGTTTATTTATGTAACAAACAAAATTACATTCACATACGGAGACAATAGCTACGTATATCTACATATACAAATAACAAAAGTATTGTTCATTTTTTGTGTTACAATAACGAATACAGTTACGACTCAATTATTTTTATCAATTTATTAAAAGAAAACTTCCAATTAGAGCGAAATCAAGCAGTCGTTTAGTGGCATGGAGCAAATCAGTCCAATGTGTCGGGCAATACTGCATTTATTATGTTTTGTAAGTATTTATGAGATTTGTGTTATGAGATACCTCAAGCAACAATACTGTTGTGGATTCGTTTTGCCCGGTAGACCTGCAGCTCTTCTTGTTCCAGAAATGCCCCTAAATATCGGTAGGAATAAATAAAATACGGAGTTTGCGAAAATACGAAGCATGGGTAAAGTCTATGTTTAAAAGGATGCAGTTGTTTTAAATGTCACCCTGTATATTTTTGATGTTCGCATATTAATTTGTTCCTATAAGTTTTAAGCATAAACAATTTGTAATTGCACATTGTCTGCAAACAACACGACGATTGACGTTATTAATCGTACCTGGGTGACCCGATGTATTTATACGAGAACGCCTATAGGCAGCAAGCAGAGCACAAGGTACGATTCAAAAGTAAATTGATCTTACATAATTGAAAAATAATTCCGTTTCAGATTTTTCTCTCAGAAAGGGCGTTCGCCACCGGAGATGTATCATCATTCCAATTGGTGAGAAAAAGATCAAATATACGAAAACGTTTACGCATCATCGTACCAAAAAATATGCAGAGAAAAGTGATGAATTCAGGATGCTCCACTAAAATCCACTAGACCAGAGTTAGATCTTAAATTAAATAAGAAGAATATGAATTCTAAAGACACCATACCTTTATAATTATTTATTTTTTAAGTCTACAATTTTTCACATCTTTGCTTGGTTGGAATGCACTGTTGAGAAACAGCCACTATCTGCATTGTCTGTTAGCTGACTCTGAAGACGTGATGGCGATATAAAAATGAGTGATCATGAATCGTTCGTAATTAAATAAAAGTCAATTAAATAAAAGTCTCCTCCTTTTTTAAAGTCGGTTGCTGAACTAAGTAATTATCATGCTAAAGCAAATGCAGAAGACTTGATTTTAATCATTATTTTATTCTCATCTACTGACGTCACAAGACTAGTGTCACTACTATTAGTTCCACAGACTTTCGCCGCTATCAGCGCCACAATGGCGAAAATTAATGTTATTCAAATAAAATTTTTGCTTTTTAACCCATACACAGTTCAACTTAAACTTACACTTTGCTCAGGTTTACTCCATTAGACTGTTAACCACTTACGAAAAGAAATAAATGTTATTGTTTATTTAACAAGATATACTTAACAAATGAACATAACCTAATTATAGCTTTATTTTAGCTCGCGAGGCTGTCTTTCCCGACTGTTGAAACGGTGAGTTCACGATTGTATTACGTGCACACAGGTTAAAAGCACAAAAACAGAAATACCAGACGCTATTGACGCAAATCATAGATCATTCACAGGCACACCGCGGTCCTGGGTCTTGCCAAAGAGAACGGAGCAGCAACCGGAATTACCAGGACTGAGATCCAGGCGGATGATAATGATCATAAGTCGTTAAAAAAAATGCGACTGTAATTTGCTTCTAAGCAAACGACTTCCTCAGTCTTGTCTTATTATTAAGTACAACTTTTATAAGTTACACCGACATACCTGTGCCGAAGTCTATATTTGTATGGCGCCAAAATATTGGAGCAAGTGAGAATGAATTTGAGAAAAAAAAACGTGTTTCAGTTACTATCGATAGTGTTAGCCTATCAACAATAATAAAGTTCATTATCGATTGTCCTATTGATGACGTCATAGGTCATAATTCAAACATCGAAAGTTCGAGTCCATGTCTTTTCGACAGAAACCGTACAACATGCCGGGCCCCAGCGAGATCAACCCTCGGGGAAACTATGGTGACGAGAAATTCGAGAGGCTACAAGAATACTATACCTACATGAACGGGCGGATGAAGGAGCCGCACAATCCGGTATGCATTCTCGATTTTTAAATGAGTGTCATTCACTTTCAATTATTTTATTATTGCATCATATCAATTTGCACATTTCAGTTCTAACAGCTACAATAGTGACTGGTTTAATAATGGGAACAACATGAACCCCGTAGAGTAAAAACACTCACCAGAAATACGACGATGACGTTGCTTCGAAATATCAAGTCTCTCTTATCTTTGCATATTCCCGGCTCCCGCTTTCCGAATTTTATTTCCCTCCACTTTGCCCGGTTTTCAGCGTCTTCAGTTGTAAAATGATCACCATAATATGTTGGTACTACACATAAAAATCTTTCATCAAATTCGTTTGTCATCCAAAAAATTATAAATTAAACCCAGATGCTTCCAAGATTTTCTTGAATTTACAACACGGTACATGCGTGTTTCCAAACTTTGCGCTGAGTCTAAACTTCTTTTGGTATGCTCAGGCCCTTATTCTACCGTTTTCAAATCACAACTGTCCAAAGCGGCAGAACAAACTACCCACACAGTACATTCATCATTTTGTAACACCCTCACAGACCGAACGGAAGGAGATCCTGGAGACTGCTGAGAAGAAGCTGACGGCGTTCATAGACACCCACATAAAGGATCTGAAGCGGCTGCTATTCGCGACAGACACATGCCTCATGTCCATGGTGCTACTGAAGCTGAACAAGAAGATGGACACGTCGGAGCAGAAGATCAAGACAACAGAAGCGAAGATACCGTTCGGACTGTATACTAGTCCTGGTAAGAAGATTAGTTCTACATTACATACATACATACATAAAATCACGCCTCTTTCCCGGAGGGGTAGGCAGAGACTACCTCTTTCCACTTGCCACGATCCCTGCATACTTCCTTTGCTTCATCCACATATAGTTATAGTTATATATAGTTCTACATTCATTCATGTTTTTTAATGTAGACAATGTGCATTCGTCCACGATTTAGATTTAAGAGATCTATTTTTGTAAATTGACGTCCGATGAAATTTCTGCAGTAGTTAGTCTGTTCCGCCGCTTCTTCTACACATGCGCTTTGGAAGCGGTATTTAAGTGATGTGACGTCAATAAGTGATACCTTGTATCCAATTTTGAAAATAAATGTATTCTATTCTAAATCTATTCTATTGATCATTTGCGGCCGGCCCCGGCATGGTATGCGCTACGCTGTTAACACGGCGCGAAAAACTATCGCTGTTTCGCTTTTCATTATGACGTGGAACGGGACAGCGATAGTTTTAAGTGCGATAAAAAGGGGCCGATAATAATATTATTTTTACGAGGGACGTAGGAAGAATTCTACATACATATAATCACGTCAAATTCCCTCGCGGGGTAGTCAGAGCCAACAGTCTTAAAAAGACTGATAGTTCAGCTGTTTGGCTTAATGATAGTGAGATTCAAATAGTGACAGGTTGATAGCCTGTCGCCTAAAAAAAGAATCCCAAGTTTATAAGCCTATCCCTTAGTCGCCTTTTACGACATCCATGGGAAAGAGATGGAGTGGTCCTATTCTTTTTCTGAAAATAAACAATTGTTTTTTTGTGACGGCGTTTATTGCCCTTGTGAATCTAAAGTTTACATTAATATTGTAAAAAAGTATATAATAGTTATAGTAACACACTCAGTCGTGCTCGCAGACCAAATTCAAAAATCAAAGCCCCACCAGTCTCCCAATTTTTATCTGTCAAAGTTTTAATTGTTTTTAATACCAGTTCTTATTTAAATACTATGAATTAGAAGTCATCTTGAAGAGACTTGTGTTACGAGATACTAACTCAACGATACTATATTTTGTAATAAATACTTTAAAAGATAAACATCCAAGACCCAGGTCAATCAGAAAAGTTCTTTTCTCATCATACCCTGGCCGGGATTCGAACCCGGGACCTGTGTCACAGACAAGCGTACTACCGCTACGCCACCGACGCCGTAGACTTAACAACGTACAAAATCTTTTACCTGTTTTTAATATAGTTATAATATATATATCTTAAAATTTGCAGAATTCAAGTGCCTAGGGACCTCTTACTACATTGTCTCCGCACACAACCAAGAAGACGCCCAGATGATTCTTTCCAGCGAGAGGAAGCCACATTGCTACACTTTTAGAGGTAAACACCACATAATAGTTTTGAATAATTACATACATACATATGGTCACGTCTCATATCATCATATCCCTTGCGGGGTAGACAGAGCCAACAGTCTTACAAAGACTGAATGGCCACGTTCAGCTATTTGGCTAAACGATAGAATTGAGATTCAAATAGTGACAGGTTGCTAGCCCATCGCCTAAAATAGAATCCCAAGTTTATAAGCCTATCCCTAAGTCGCCTTTTACGACATCCATGGGAAAGAGATGGAGTGGCCCTATTCTTTTTTGTATTGGTGCCGGGAACCACACGGCACTTGAATAATTAAGTTACTCATTCATACTACATCATGAAGTTTTAATTAGAAAATTGCGTGCGACATAAGACTACACAATTCCTAAAGATTCTAAGTACAATGAGGCAGTTCTATTCTCTTATATTGTTCTTAGTACCTGGACGACCGAGCCACGCTCGAAGATTTTGAATTGATTCAAGTGACGTCAAAAAAATTACAAGAAATAGTAAAAACGCTACATAGGTTGAGAATTGAACATGGAACTCTTATGTGAAGGTCGATCGCTCTGACCATTGAACCTACGAGTAATCAACAACCCAACTTCCACGCCGGCGGCGGCGCAGAATGTGGGAAAATGAATTTGGTTAAAAATCGAAAAAACTAATTTTCTCATATGTGGAATGGAATCCAGCTAAATCGATTTTTACCACCGTATGCATTATATTTAAAATTTCAACGAAATTGTTAGAATCTATGCCGTGTGGTTCCCGGCACCAATATAAAAATAAATAGGAACACACCATCTCATTTCCCGTGGATGTCGTAAGAGGCGACTAAGGGATAGGCTTGTAAACTTGGGATTCTTATTTTAGGCGATGAGCTAGCAACCTGTCACTATTTGAATCACAATTCTATCATAAAGCCAAACAGCTGAACGTGGCCTGTCAGTCTCTTCAGGACTGTTGGCCCTGTCTACCCCGCAAAGGATACAGACGTGACTATACGTCGTTAGAATCGAAAGGGTTTCTCTCTCTCAGAAAAAAGAACAACAAGACTCTGTTTTAGGTCACTGAGCATAAATATACCTATCTTACTGTTTTCAAGGTGCCTTCGCATTCAACGGCTACTACCATCGTCACTCGGAGACGACGTATGTAGGGCCCCACGCCGAGCAGTTCCAAGCCAAGGACCCGAGCCAGGGCCTCTACTGTCATTCAGATGACAACTGGAGCGACGCACAATGTATTTACAAGTGAGTAGCGTAGCGAGTTTTACAGGTGTAAATCGACGTCCGATGAAATCGCTGCAGTAATAGTTTGTTCCGCCGCTTCTTCTACACATGCGCTTTGGAAGCAGTAGTAGTTATAATTAGATTTAAGTGATGTGACGTCAATAAGTGATACCTGCCGCTTCTTCTACTCATGCGCTTTGGAAGCGGTAGTAGTTATAATTAGATTTAAGTGTTGTGACGTCAATAAGTGATACCTGCCGCTTCTTCTACTCATGCGCTTTGGAAGCGGTAGTAATTATAATTAGATTTAAGTGTTGTGACGTCAATAAGTGATACCTGCCGCTTCTTCTACTCATGCGCTTTAGAAGCGGTAGTAGTTATAATTAGGTTTAAGTGATGTGACGTCAATAAGTGATAACTTGTATCCAATTTTGAAAATAAATCTAATCTTTTACGAGTATATTATGTTTGAGCGTCGATGGTCGAATCGTCAAAGTTACCAGTTATAACGCGTGTTGGCATAAAGGCACCGGTTCGAATCCCACCGCGGCCATGTACCAATGACTATTTTCCAAATTATGTACCTACATTAGTTTGAATACTAACCGATGTTCTAACGGTGAAAAACCATCGTGAGGAAACCTGCACATTCAGGCAACTGGATACCACCCGGCATAGTATTGTACGGTGTAACTAGAATTATTTTGGACTAGCTGTGCCCGCGACTTCGTCCGCGTGGAATAGTTATTTTGGGCATCATAGGATAAGTAATTTTCCCCGATTTTTTTCACATTCTCCATTATTTCTTCGCTTCGCTAAAGCCTTCCTCGACAAATGGTCTATTCAACACAAAGATAATTTTTCAATTCGAACTAGTAGTTCCGGAGATTAGCGCGTTCAAACAAACAAACTCTTCAGCTTTATAATATTAGTATAGATTAAGACTTGAGACGTAAGTATAAACTTGAGATTCTTCTTCCAGGCTAGCAACCTTTCACTATTTGAATCTCAATACCATCGCTGAGTCACAGAGCTCAGCGTGGCTTTCCAGTCTTTTCAACGCTCTTCACCATAAGGGATAAACACGTGATTATATGTCTGTACGTACGTAAATTAATACATTTCAGGGTGAACCCACGCGAGGAGTTCCCGGAGTCGGTGGAGTACGAGCCCAAGGTCTCGTACTGGTGCGGCCCTTACCGCTACTTCATTCCCGCCACGACTGAGGTCCGCTGCATCTTCTCAATCTTCTCCATGAACTTCATCTTCAGGTTCGGATACGACGGCGTCACTTACAAGAGCTCGGATTTGTCGTTTGTAAGTTAATTATTTATTTATGCTGTGTGGTTACGGACACCAATAGAAAATGAATAGGACAAATCCATATCCATAATCCATTTGTCGGCCTCTGTGGCGCAGCGGTAGTACACTTGTCTGTGACACCGGAGGTCCCAGGTTCGAATCACGGCCAGGGCATGATGAGAAAAGAACTTTTTCTGATTGGCCTGGGTCTTGGATTATTATCTATATAAGTATTTATTATAAAATATAGTATCGTTGAGTTAGTATCTCGTAACACAAGTCCCGAACTTACTTCGAGGCTAACTCAATCTGTGTAATTTGTCCCGTATATATTTATTTATTTATATGTAACCCATGTATGTCGTAAAAGGCGACTAAGGGATAGGCTTTTAAAATTCTTCTTTTAGGCGTTGGTCAAGCAACCTGCCACTATTTGTTTCTCAATTCTATCATCAAGCCAAAAAGCTAAGCGTGGCGTATGATTCTTTTCATCAGACTGCCGACTCTCTCTACCCTGCAAGGGATATAGACGTGACTATATATTTATGTGAGTAAACTGCTTTTAACTATAAATATACTTATGTATTTTTTTTAAATCTCATTCTATCATTAAGCCAAACAGCTGAACGTGTCCATTTAGTCTTCAAGACTGTTGGCTCTGTCCCGCATGGGATATAGACGTGACCATATGTTGTATGATGTTGTTGTTGTTGTATTTTGTCCACAGATGTACCAAAACGGCCAGGTGTTCTACACGGACGAACCTTGGGCGGGGATGTCGTGCTGGAACTGGGCTTGCAAATGGCGGCACAATCAGAACATGCGCTCCAACGAGTTCTTTGTCAACTGAATGATTGATCGATTGAATGGAACTGTCAATTTGTTTGTCAACTGAATAAAGTGTTGCCAACATGATGTTGTCTTTTATGTACTATTACGTCTTTTTTTTTTAATGTATTTTATATAATTTTTATATTTTTTTTTTGCTTATCTGATGTGACCAAGAAAATATGTAAACAAATATCGATTTTTATTTTATTCGGTATATATTTAAATTTTACCGTGCAAACTTACATGTTTACATATAATCAAGTCTATCCCCTAGGGATACGGGGTAAACAGAGCCTAGTCTTGAAAAGATTGATAGGCCATGTATTGGTTAATGATGGAATTGAGATTCAAACAATGACAACTTGCTTACCCATCGTCTTAAAAAACGGAGATCCCAAATTTGTTAAGTCTTTTCCTGGATTGAAAAAAAAAACAAATTTCAAAATATACATTTACTAACAACCTTATTAAATATACAAGTTTTACAATTTCAATAACCTATACATAATTACATAAAATGCATTATTTCTTGCATTGCACAAAAGTGTTATAAACATAGATATATAAATCATTTTTTTTTATATAGATCGGTCGTGGCACATTTAAAAAGTTAAGACGCCACGAACCGGTAAATAAAGATATAAAAAAAATGTTTAGTCAAGTCGCGTCTAAAGCTGGTTTCACACGGGGCAAGATTTCACGAGTCGCGCCGCGCCGAGTCCACTAGTGCGAGGGGTCGTTTGACACAAAAGCCATAATTGTAACAATACAAGAGCCAAGATCAATACAAAAATAATCCTTGGATTTCGCCGCAAAAATAATAGAGATCTAAATAACTGCAAAGTCCTATGCAAAATCCAAATATGTATTTATAGGAACAAAATAACATTATGAACATGAGACCAAAGGGAGTGACGCGGCTCGCAAACCACCCGGAGATATGAGGCTACAAATTGCCACCAACCTTGGAGTGATGATGTCACGAGTCACGCCACGTCTTTGAAGTTAGCGACTTTGAGCGTTTCAGAGGCGCCTGCCGAAATGGCGCGAAGTGTGAAATCTCGCGCCGAGAAGCCATCTTGATAAATCCCTTGGAGGGTGACTTTACAGACAGTATCCAAATTTCAGCAATTCTCATCATAACTAGTACATATTTGTTTTACTTTCAAACTCACACACACACGGTCTTTATGAATACGAGTCATAAAGTTGGTCACGTTTGACTTAACGATGGAATTAGGACTCAGAAATAGTAACGGGTTGCTAGTCCATCGCCTCAAAGAAGAATCTCAATTTTATGTCCATCTGGACCAATCTAAGAAGTATACATATAGACTGGCTTTCATATCGGAAAGGTTTCATTGGGACTTACAAAATGACAGCAATATGCAAACAGAGCAGAGGGCAATCACTAGAGTTAAATTAAAAACTTGATATTTCGGCTTTCGATATAATATAATATAATTAATTTTATGAAACACGCATGTTAGAGGCCGCCCGCGACTTCATCCGCATGGAAACGGAAACCCTTTCAATCCCGCGGGAACTCTGGGATAAAAAGTAGCCAATGTGTTATTCTGGATCTTCAGCTACCCACATACCAAATTTCATTGTAATCAGTTCAGTAGTTTTTACGTGAAAGAGTAACAAACATCCATACTGACATCCTGACATACTCACAAACTTTCGCATTTATAATATTAGTAGTATTTGTGTGGGACGAGTATTGCCACCACTGTTCTATCACTGCTTGGTCAATTGACTGGAAGGTAAGGAAAGGCTTCGTTTAGTGCAATAAAGTTTAAAAAAAAAATTCAAATCAATTTACGTAACCTTAGCCATAGAAAATTTGGACACTGTTCAAAAAGTCACTCGTTATATGACATAATGTTTCTATCAAATCTGAACTTAAAAGCTCTGCTATAAGAAATAAAATCAAACATTTCAAAGAATATTTATAATAACGGTCTGCACAAATATTTTAAGAATATAAGTAATCAAGATGTGTTTCATATTTTTTTATGTCAAATACGTACTTCGTTTGATACTTGGTGAATCTTTTTAGCCAACAAAGGTTTGTGCAAACCTAACATTCTCGTATATAAACTAGATACTACTTACTGGGCCCGATTTTATTAATAACATGACAAATAAGATTAAGATGTTTAATACACTGTACAGTGAAAACTATAGTTCCGAGTTGGTTTTATTTTAAATTAATATATTTTTGATAGAAAAATAAGCTAATAACTAATCAATAGTTGGACACGAAATAATTTAATATATTGACTTTGCGTAGGAATATTTCGAGTATAAAATTGTGCGTTCATTTACCATTGGAAGTGTGAGATGACAGCACATGACGTAAGTAATAAAAAAAAATTGAGAACAATATTTTAATAATTCATACGATCATTCAATTTAGACTAGTTTACCATATGCTAACATTATATCTACAATTTAATCTAATAATTTTAAATGAGGTATATTTTTGTTGTATATTTGATGCTCTTTTAAAAAGGATGTAGGTAATATATTTTTAAATTGACGATTTATAACTATGGTTACATATAATGGCGAGAATAAACTTATTTTTTATTTTATTTAATAAAAGCCTGTTTTCATAACGGAAGTTAATTACAAGAAAATAATGGAAGTTAATTACAAGAAAACTATAGTATAATATTTTACCTTGCTTTGTAAAATACACGAAAAACAAAAATTTCGCCCCAATTTAAAGGGGGAAATCTAGGTCAACATTTTTCAGTTAACTTTTATGGCGAACAAAGCCGCAGACAATGGATTTTGCAAGCCTTTTTTTTGCACTGGATATACATAGCTGATAAAATAAAAAAATAAAATAATAAGAAAGACATGTGCGCGTTAATGTAATGAATGAAAAAAAGAACACACTTAATGTAATGTTACATCTTGCGCCAATTAAAGATTTTTCTTTCTTTCTTAACTGCCCACGGGTCATATTAAAAGCTGTTCGCTTCAAATATTAATTTTTATACTATCTACATACACATAATGCCGTATTTATCCTTTACGGGGTAGACGGAGCCAGTAGTTTCGAAAAGACTAGGCCATGTTCAGCTGCCCGCATATTTTGTCTGACAAATAGATTAACTTTGGTATAGTATATTATTTTAAGACTAAAATTGATGACGTTATATTTTTTTTGTATTTTTCTCACTGGTATTATGTGTTATTGCAAAATAATTTCTCAATAAATAAATAAAATTTAAAAAATAACCCGTTTTTCTTTTTTAGTTTGAATATACATAGTAATGTAGTAAATTTTTAATGTATTTAAATTAAGTTTATTCAATTAGTTTACAGTTTTTATTTTTATTTTACAGACGCGAAAATTTAAATTGTATCTATACTTATACTGTTTTTAAAACAGTTTATGTTTTATTTCAATACGTTTAAAGTATATTTTTCTTTGCATTTAAATCTGAACTGCAACTGCTGAACTGCTGAGCTTCTAATAACACTATTAGCAAAAACGTTTTTTTTTTAATTTAGCCGTAATTTTTTTTTAAACAAATTATTTCGCAAATTACTCTGTTTTTTAGTATTTTTTTACTGATAATTCTGTGCTGTCTTGATACAATATTTTATATTTACGTTAAAATGCGTTTTAGAATCTGAACTTATCTTGGATCAATTTCAATTTATGAGAAAACAATTTAATTTATTAAGAAAAAAAAACTTTGTTCCAAGGTCTATGGCCGATGACAATAGGTACAATATGTCTATACAATATTCAGTTTGCAAGATACGGTTCGGGTGAAACAAAAGTAGAATTCTTTTTAATCCATCCATCCGTTTTTGGCAATTCATTACATATTATCTTGTAGTAATCTTGTGTCTTGTTATTGTCAAATAATAATCTATTACGTCGAAAACATTTCAAACAATCTGGAAAAAAAAGGTGAAATGAACGTTTATGTTACTCCGTATAATTGGCTAAGTAAACATTTTTCTAACCTATAAGTCTGTTAATATAATTTTTTTATAAAGAACAAAATCCATAATAAAACCATCCCATGTTTTTGTCAGTGATAGTTTGTTTGTTTATTAATACTTTATTTTTCATAACAGAGTTACAGAAAACATAGTATAAAACACATAACACAATGACCTGATGTGTATTGTATATCTGACTGAAAAAAGTCGTGTTTAAATACTTTTTTTTTGTATAATAGATTCAGTGTGGTTTCCGGCACCAATACAAAAAATAATAGGACCACTCCATGGGAGATAGATGGAGTGGTCCTATTTTTTTTTCTATTGGTGGCGGGAACCACACGGCACACTATTCACTATTGCCTTGAAAATCCTCGTTCGCTACTGAATACGAATACAGATTCACTTTCGAAGAGAAATAAATTAAATAAATAAAATAGGTTAGAAAATCTTCACTTAGCCAATTGTGTTTTGCCTAAATCCTAAATAAAAAAAATAAAAAGATATCAAAATTATCAAGAGACGCAATAACCATATGTTTGCCTGGAAGAGAACCTAATGCAGTCAGTCAACACCTAGTTTAAGTTAATTAAGAAAACACTTAATACATTATACAGAAGCCAGACTCTCGTTAACAACATTCACAAAGGATTAATCGCCATTTTTTTTCCTATTCCCTATCATATTATAGTACATCACAAAATAGATAGGAAGGGAATCGGAACAAATGTTTATCTCTTTCCATTTGGTTTGATAAGAAAGAGATATAACTTAAAAAAAGTCAAAGTCTTTCAACAGTATGGCTTGCAATGAGTAATTATGTGATTTCGTATCTATTCAAACTGGTATATATGTAGTTATCGGTAATAATAATAATAAAACTATCTGAAAATAAGTATGAACCCCGAGGACCTAGAGTTTCTACCCCAGAAGGTTCAAATTATAATAATAATATAATATTTGAACCTTTTGGGGTATACTTATTTTTAGATAGTCATTTCAATATAAACTCTAGCCTACAACTACACAAAACTACGGTTTTCAACATTTACAACAAACAATATTTCTGGGTCGATTCGTATATATTAAAATGCATAAAAAATTGGTATTTAGTATTTTTTACTTTGCTAAATTTTATCAATTTTAAACACAATTTTTTACTTTATGAGCTTTGGCTTAAATAAAAGAATATTTTTTTTTTATTGCACACTTATAAATACATTAGTAAGGTTTATAAAATTAAATTTAAATAAACCAGTAAATTAATATAAATTACACAGACTGAGTTAGCCTTACAGAAAGTTCTAGTATTGTGTTACGAGATACTATCTCAATGATACTGTTAGCGACGCGCTCACATTGGTTTTTTATTTGTAAATATTTTTCAATGATGGTTTTGGGCTTATGTCACTGTCGTAGATGTCAATGTCAAGTATTGTGATAAGTGTGGCGCGCCTTTTTTGGTTATGATGACGCCAGCACGCCCTTTATGTTTTCCGCAAAATTATAGTTTATTACCATAGTTCAGTGCAAAATATAGTATTATAATCTGTTACGTGTTTGTTTTACCTAGCCTCACCATCCGTAGTATAAACAAGTGGTCATTCGGCCGGATTTTATTTCCTCAACCAGCGCAAACCAATGAAAAATGGTCAATTGCTGGCAAATAGCGTTTCAATGACTTCCTACGTGACACAAATCATCGAAACAAGCCAAAAATTAAGCGGTTCGAGTTTCTACATCAAAGACGAGTGGGTCGCATAGCTTTTGTTAGCGGGATTAACAGAAAAATAATCTCCTATGATAATGGCGATCGAACATTGCGGCATACCATTAACAGCAGACGCCAATAAAACAAAGCTGTTGGACATGGAAGAAGGCGGAAACAACGGCGCTTCCAGTTCCAGTGGTGCATTTGCGAGTTTTAAGAAGAACCGGAAAGTCAACAAAGAAAACGCCCAAATGTCAAAGTCAACACCAAAAGTAATTACATGTTACAAATGTAAACAAACAGGACATTGCCGCAGCCAGTGTAAATTTTCGAACAAAAATTCGTCGAATACAAATAAAAACAACCGTGCAAGCAGTAATGCGTTTAGCGCCGTGTTCCTGAATGGTGGTTTTTCAAAACCAATTGGTATATTGACTCTGGCGCGAGTTTTTATCTTACCGCGAATGAGGAATGATTGGCAAATGTGTCGCGTGATCACAAGATCAAGAAAATAAAGTACCAGTATTATGTACTGGAGATGTGCAGATCACAACAAAGACGCGCGCCTGTGAATACGATATTACAGTAGAAGGTGTATTATGCGTGCCGAAGTTGACTACAAATCTGTTGTCTGTCAATCAACGTATATCAAAAGAAAACAGAATTTCATTTACCCATGATCGTTGTCAGATTTTCAACCGAGCAGGAGTAATGGTGGCTACAGCGTGTCTGTTGAATGGGGTGTACAAACTAAACATGTCAGAGGATTGCTCATCAGCTGCAGTGTTGGTATCTAGTGAAGTTTGTCAGAAACGTCTTGGCCATAGCAAGTCAGTACTTGAACAAAATGCAAGCTGTTCAGGGATTGATACTTGATGGTAGAAGTGATATATCAAAGTCATCATGTGTTGCCTGCTGTGAGGGCAAACAGAGCCGCTTACCTTTTCCCAAAGAAGGTAGCAGAAGTACAGGGTTACTGCATCTTTGTGGACCGATGGAAAACCGGTCAATAGGTGGTTCTAGATATTTCATCCTGTTCATAGATGACTCCAGTCGTATGATATTACGTACGTATATTTATTTTTTGAAATCAAAGGATGAGGTATTGAAATGCTTTCAACAATATAAAGCAGAGGTTGAGAATCAACTTAATCGCAGCATTAAGATCTTGAGAAGTGACAATGGGACAGAATTCTGTAACAGCAAGTTTGATGATATTTTGATTTCGCTTGGTATAAGTACATCACAAAACAAACCCATACACACCTGAGATGAATGGTCTCTCAGAAAGATTTAACCGAACTATTGTTGAGAAAGCAAGGTAATTATTGTGGCTAATGATAACAAAGTTCCAGTAAAGTGTTCAGGCAATGTGCAGATAACCACATGCACATATGATTGCAAATTTGATGTGACAGTGGAAGAGGTTATGTGTGTACCGAGTCTCACTACAAACCTTCTGTCAGTGAGTCAACTTATAAAGAAAGGAAACAAAGTGAATTTTAGAGACAATGGCTGTGATGTTTACAACAGAGAAGGAGACTTGGTGTCAACGGCTACTTTAGCTAATGGATTATACTATAACAAACTAAACATACCCGTGCACCTATCAGCTGCAGCGGTGACGCCCAATGAAGTGTGGCATCGACGATTGACACATGTTAATGGTTCTTACCTGAATAACATGCAGCATGCAGTGGAAGGTTTTGACATGGACCAGAAGGCAGAGATAAGTACGAATTCCAGTGTGACCTGTTGTGAAGGGAAGCAAAGTCGTCTACCTTTTCCCAACGGTGGCAATAGAAGCACTCAGCTATTAGATGTCATCCATAGAGACGTGTGCGGGTCGATTGAGAACGCCTCTCCGGGGGGATCAAGGTATTTTATATATTTTATAGATGACTTTAGCCGCATGACTCACATTTATTTTATGAACAACAAGAGTGAATCATTTCAATGTTTTAGAAACTATGTATCCAAAGTAGAAAATGAATTGAGTCGAAAAATTAAAACCTTACGCACTGACAATGGTCGTGATCGTGAAGTTTATAATAATGAATTTAATAATTATTTGAAACAAAAGGGCATAACTGATCAAAAAACAAATGCTTACACGCCAGAGCAAAACGGGTTGAGTGAGCGAATGAACCGTACAATTGTTGAATAGGCTCGATGTTTATTATTTGATGCTGGATTGAAGAAACTGTATTGGGCAGAGTCAACTAATAAAGCTGTTTATTTGTGAAGGTTGCTTGTAAAAATACATCGTTTGCCTTTCAGTACTAGTGAGAATAAAACGAGTAAGCCATGTGAGTTGATACATGCATAAACGTGCGGAACCACGGAGGTACCATCCGTGGGAGGATCCAGATATTATGTTATTCTTAAAGATGACTACTCAAACTGCAGATCAGTGTACTTTGTAAAAGGCAAAGATGAAATGAGAAAGTGTATTGAGAATTTTTTTGTGACAATCCGAGTGCTATAATGTTAGCGAACACTGATTGTGTAAAAAGATTCAAACATATTGATATAAGATTTCATTTTATAAAAGAGTTGATCAAAAGTGGAAAAATAATTTTGAAATATATTTAAACTGAAAACCGAACCGCAGATATTTTCATAAAAGCGTTAAATAAAAATTTACTATCAAGGTTTATTAAAAATTGTAGTCTGTATAAGTTATAAATAAATATCTTTTCTAAGGGTATATTACATTGAGGGGGGGTGTTGGTAACAATGTAATAGGCGTGTTTTTTATATTTTTATGCTGGTAACACTGCTGGTACTGTTCTATTCAATAGTGTGCGCTACTAAGAGTTTGTTTGTTTGTTTGAACGCGCTAATCTCAAGAACTACAGGTTCGAATTGACAAATTCTTTGTGTTGAATAGACCATTTATCGAGGAAGGCTTTAGGCTGTATAACATCACGCTGCACTACGCCGCAGCGAAGAAATAATAAAAAAATGTGCAAAAAACGGGGTAAATTATCCATCCTTGAAGGCTTCAATGAAGCCCGAAATAACTATTTCACGCGGACGAAGTCGCGGGCATAGCTAGTCTCTAACAAAGGTCTTCGTGCCACTTTAACCATTGTTTTTGCTTATAATTCAAAATAGACGCTCGTATTAAACCTTTAGAGACGATCTTTTTGGGTAAAATTTCATGAGTTGCAGCAACTCAACACACGATGTCGTCGTATTCCATTGGGTATTGAGTGCCGTGTCAGCACTGAGGTGGGGAGTGTTAGCGACGCGCTCGCAAAGGTTTTTTGTTTGTTAATATTTCTCAATGATCGTTTTGGGCTTATGTCACTGTCGTAGATGTCAATGTCAAGTATTGTAAAAGAATGTAGCGCGCTTTTTTTTTGGTTTTGGTGACGTTTTTTGTTTTCCGCAAAATTATATTTTTTTTTTACCATATTTCAGTGCAAAATATAGTTTATTATAATCTGCTACGTGTTTGTTTTACCTGGCCTGATCATTCGTCGTTAACAGATACTATAATTTTAACATATATACTTTTTTAAAAATACATCTAAGACACAACTTTCCGAGATTAGCGCATACATGCAGACGGAGGAAATACTTTAAATAATAAGTTGTGACAATGAAAAATATAGTATCGTTGAGTTAGTATCCCTTAACACAAGTTTCGAACTTACTTTTAGGCTAACTGAATCTGTGTGATTTATAAAAAAAAACATTATGTACAGAAATTATAAATGCGAACCGACCCGAGAATATAACGAGCTACGCAAAATAGTTAAACGGATATAAATACCGCCACCAACTGCTATTTCCACTGCTTTCCTCCTCAGGCGCCCTCTCCTCCTTCTTACTGTCGCCATCTTGTATTTCCTGCCTGCCATCAGCCTTTTCCTTCTCGCCATTTTTATTTTTACCGCTTTTTTGTGTCACTATTTCAGTTCCACTAACGCTTTTACACGATTCGAGTCCGCCACTAACGGTTTCCCGTTCGCCATTTTTTGTTTCTTGTCGGCCATTCCCCGTTTCGTGCTCGCCATTTTTAATTTCCTGCCGGCCATTAGTTGCTTTTTGTTCGCTATTCTGTGTATTTCGATTTTTGGTACTATCGCTGTCCGTTTTAGCTTTATCATTGATTTGTTCGTTGCACTTTTCTAAAACTACTGGCTTATGCTTGTTTTTGTCAGATTCTGATTTTACTGTGACTAATTCCCCGTCTTTGGATACCGTTTCGGTGGTAATTTGTTCCTGTAATAAAAAATATACTGTAAGTAAAAAACAGAACAATATATTGCACCAAAAAAAAACCCATAGGACAATACATACATACATATAGTCACGTCTACATCCCTTGCGGGGTAGACAGTGCCAATAGTCTCAAAAAGACTGAACGGCTTCATGATGGAATTGAGGTTCAAATAGTGACAGGTTGATAGTGATAGTCCATATCGCCTACAAGTGGAATCCCTATATTAGTTTATAAGCCTATCCCTTGGTCGCGTTTTACGACATCCATGGGACAGATATGAAGTGGCTCTATTCTAAAGTGTCGGAAAACACACGGCTATTATTAAAATCTGCAAGGTCAAGAAGGTCAAGGTGGTCAAAAACATTAGATTGATAAGGAAGGTCAGGGTGGTCAAGGAGGTCAGTAAATCAACTCACCTGCGCCTCTACAATAGCGATGACCGTGTCCGTCTGCGTGCCTTTCTCGTGCGTCTTCATGTCCGACTCCAAGTCAGGGCCTTGTTTTGATGACTGAAATCATCAGGCTTATTTAACATGTCACGTTTTTATCCCTAACCGGGGTAGACAGAGCCTACGGTCTTAAAAAAGTACAGAAAGGACACATTCAGATCATTAGCTTAAAGATGGAATTAGATGGAGTGGCATTCGTAAAATAATTACTTCTTTATCCATTACGGGGTAGACAGAGCGAAAAGTCTCGAAAAGAGTGAAAGGCGACGTTCAGGTATGTGGGTTAATGATGGAATTGAGATACAAATAGTGTCAGATTTAATCGAGATACAAGTAGATATAACTATACAAAAGTTATGATACTTTTTTGTAAATAAATCAATCTTTTATATCTATATCTAAATATATTTTTATTACCTCCATATCTTGCTCCCTAATGGCGGCCTTCGCGTCTCTGTCTAGGCTCGCTTCCGTTTCCGGTCCGAACGCTATGTAGTCGGGGAGGTCCTGTACAATAAAAAATAATATAAAATATCGTTTATTTCCTCATTTAACAAAGATTGAACACGGTTTCTTAATGCCAGTACTTAGCTAAGTTGGCATGTTACATCAATCCTTGACCTGAAATAGGTTCTTGCGAACCTGTGCTGCCTACAGGTAGCTAGGCCTCCCCCTCGGATATAAGTATATCCTACTACTATTATAAAGGCGAAAGTTTGTATGGATGTTTGTTACTCTTTCACGCAAAAACTACTGAACCGATTACCATGAAATTTGGTATGTAGGTAGCTGAAGACCCAGAATAACACATAGGCTACTTTTTATCCCAGAGTTCCCGCGGGATTGATAGGGTTTCCATGCGGGCGAAGTCGCGGGCGGCCTCTAGTAAATAAATAAATACGGGACAAATTACACAGATTCAGTTAGCCTCGAAGTAAGTTCGAGACTTGTGTTACGAGATACTAATTCAACGATACTATATTTTATAATAAATACTTATATAGCTAAACATCCAAGACCCAGGCCAATCAGAGAAAGTTTGTTTCTCATCATGCCCTGGCCGGGATTCGAAGGCCAACACAAAGGCCGTATATGGTAGGAGTAATGTCTTAAATCTAGGGAGATTTTTTTTTAAATAGGTACCTATGTACCTAGGTAAGGTAGAAAATAATAGGGCAAATCAAATACAATTAATGACTTCATTTTGATTTAGTGTTTTTTTTTCTTATGTCAAATGTGATTCAGTCGAGAGTGTTCTTAGCTATACAAGATGGCCGCCGACACAAAATGTCGGATCACATATTTTGACGCGAATTCTCTCAATACAGGTATCGAATGGAAGATCGTGATAAGTAAAATACTACACAGACATACAATCACGTCTGTATCCATGGCGGGGTGGATAGCGCCAACAGTCTTACAAAGCAGAATTGATGGAAGAAATTTTCAAAACTTATTATACATAACGTCAAAATGGCAAAAACAAACAAACAAACTCTTCAGCTTTATAATATTACAGTACTGTTTTATTATCCGACACACCTGGTGAGTCCTGTGCGCCCTCCAGGCCCTATACTCGGCTGCCGCGCGCGTTTAAACAAACAAACAAACAAACAAACGAACAAACAAACTCTTCAGATTTATAATATTACAGTACAGATTTATTATCTAACACACCTGGTGAGTCCTGTGCGCCCTCCAGGCCCTATACTCGGCTGCCGCGCGCGTTTAAACAAACAAACAAACAAACGAACAAACAAACTCTTCAGATTTATAATATTACTAGAGGCCGCCCGCGACTTCGTCCGCATGGAAACCCTATCAATCCCGCGGGAACTCTGGGATAAAAAGTAGCCTATGTGTTATTCTGGGTCTTCAGCTACCTACATACCAAATTTCATGGTAATCGGTTCAGTAGTTTTTGCGTGAAAGAGTAACAAACATCCATACATCCATACAAACTTTCGCCTTTATAATAGTAGTAGGATAGTACCTACAGATTTATTATCCGACACACCTGGTGAGTCCTGTGCGCCCTCCAGGCCCTATACTCGGCTGCCGCGCGGCGCTGCCTGCCGAGGAAGGCGGGCGCGGCCCTGCCCGTGGCCCAGGTCGCCACGCCGCTCGGCAGCCCCCCCACGGCCGGCTCCTCGTAGTACGTCAGCACGAATTCCATTCCCGGCTGGAATTGTGAGGTGATATTAGACACGGGAAAGAGGTAGTCTCTGCCCACCGCTCCGGGAAAGTGATTTTATAAAAATCCATACATACATATCTATGATCACGTCTATATCCCTGATTTTATAAATACATACATACATATGATCACGTCTATATCCCTAACAGGGTAGACAGAGCCACCAGTTTTGAAAAGACTGATAGGCCACGCTCAGGTGTTTGGCTTAGTGATAGAATTGACATTCAAATAGTGACAGGTTGCTAGCCGATCGCCTAAAAGAGAAATCCCAAGTTTATAGACGGAGTTGTCCTATTCTTTTTTTGTATTGGAGCTTGGGAACCACACGGCGTTTTTAAACATAATGCAATAATGCGTAAACCTGTCTCACCTTGTCCACCCCGTCCAAGGTTTTGATGACCATGTGACTCCAGAAATCGGCCACTCTTATGGCGTGCTTCGAATGCGGCACCTTGGTGTGCTCGCACGACCTCGACGCTATTATGTACACCTGAAACGTTAAAAATAAATTATGATTTTGAAAAATAACATAAATCCTTACCCCCTTCACGTAACACTAAAAAGTTAGAAAAAGAAAATTAAATCTATACTAATATTATAAAGCTGAAGAGTTTGTTTGTTTGTCTGAACGCTCTAATTTCAGGAACTACTGGTTCGAATTGAAAAATTATTTATGCGTTGAATAGACCATTTATCGAAGAACTGCAACTATAAGGAGCAAAGAAATAATAGAAAATGTGAAAAATTATGTGAAAAATTTAGTGGTTCCCGGCACCAATACAAAAAAAGAATAGGACCACTCCATCTCTTTCCCATGGATGTCGTAAAAGGCGACTAAGGGATAGGCTTATAAACTTGGTATTCTTTTTCAGGCGATGGCCTAGCAATCTGTCACTATTTGAATCTCAATTCTATCATTAAGCCAAACAGCTGAACGTGGCCAATCATTCTTTTCAAGACTGTTGGCTCTGTCTACCCCGCAAGGGCCATATGTATGTATGTACAGAGGCAAGTCACACTCAGCGTATCACTCCCAAGAAATAGGTGATGACACTCACTTTATCATTACCCGGGCCGCTCTCCATCATCGCCCGGCCGTCGTCCTCCAAAGCTTTCCGCTTCGCGTTTGAATGTACAGTGGGTCGCTCGGGGCGGGCGGCGGCCGGCGGCTGCTGTTCTCGTTCCGTGTCGAACTCTTTGTGACGGCGTATGTACACGTAATCGCGGTTCGCGAACAGGCGCTGTGAAGGACAATTATTCGGTCCTAATTACTTACAAATATACCTAAATAAATAAATATTTACAGGGCATATGACACAGATTGAGTTAGCCTCGAAGTGAATTCGAAAATTGTGTTACGAGATACTAACACAAACGATACTATATTTTATAATAAATACTTATATAGATAAACATCCAAGACCCAGGACAATCAGAGAAACTTCGTTTCTCATCATGCCCTGACCGGGATTCGATCCCGGGACCTCCGGTGTCACATCGTGAAGATTCTACACTTTCGCATGTACCTAATAATGTGTGTTGCTGTATTTTTTTTCTGTGTAATATAAGAATTGTGAACCTTCTTCTTCTTCTTAAATTTAGGAGCTTACTCTTTTCAGTGGAGTTAAGTGGAGTGTTCTCCATTTATCTCTTTTCTTGGTTAATGTTTTTAATTGCCGGTATGTTGTAACGTTTACTTTTTACTTTATTTGATCAAAATATTTTATCCTTGGTCTTCCACTGCCTCTTTCCATTATTTTTTCCTTCTACTATAGTTTAAAAAATATCTTCATGACGTATTAAATGGCCCATCATTATAACGACCTCTGTGGCGCAGCGGGAGTACGCTTGTCTATGACACCGGAGGCCCCGGGTTCACATACCGGCCAGGGTATGATGCGAAACCACCGAGCTTGCATGAAGAGAGTTATGAATGTGGATGAAGCGAATGAAGTACCTATGCAGAGATCGTGGGAAGTGGAGAGGTAGTCTCTGCCTACCCTACCTACTTATGTGTGTATGTGCACTTACAGGCCACAGCACTTCCCAATGCAATACGGTCTGGTCTTCCACGCCGTTAGCCTGCCTCTCCACCACGCTGAGCGAGGCGACTGCGGAGTCCCACACGCGGCGGTAGGCGCCGTCCACTTGCACGGCGGCGAAGTCCTGGGCGCGAAGCTCTTTGTACCTGCCGTATACTGAAACAAGTCCACGGAATGAGTAATTTATTACTATAAAACATCACGCTGCAACTACAATTACAACTACAATTTTATTCCTTCAAATTGAAAGGGATGCCATCATTAATACTCGTATACAAACGAATTATCTATACGAATATTATAAAGCTGAAGAGTTTGTTTGCGCTAATCGCAGGAACTACTGGTTCGAATTGAAAAATTATTTTTGCGTCGAATAGACCATTTATTGAGGAAGGCTTTAGGCTATATAACAACACGCTGCAACTTTTAGGAGCGAAAAAATAATGGAAAATGTGAAAAAAACGGGGAAAATTATTCATCCTTGAGGGCTTCAATGATGCGCAAAATAACTATTCCACGCGGACGAAGTCGCGGGCACTGTTAGTAAAATATAAAAATAGTAATGAATGTGAATGAAGTGGATAAATTATGACGGCCTCTGTTGCGCAGCGTTCGAATCCCGGCCAGGGCATGAGGAGAAACGAACTTTTTCTGATCTGGTTGAGTTAGTATGACGTAACACAAGTCTTGAACTTACTTCGAGGCTAGCTCAATCTGTGTAACCTGCCCTGTATATATTTATTTACTTATAATAACATACATACATACATAAAATCACGCCTCTTTCCCGGAGGGGTAGACAGAGTCTACATCTTTCCACTTGCCACGATCTCTGCATACTTCCTTCGCTTCACCCACATTCAAAACTCTCTTCATGCAAGCTTCTTCTTCATTTATAAATTGGATTCAAAAGGCAATTAAGGGAACAGGCACATTCATCTAGTGCAGATTTTTACCGTGATCGAATATAGGGTTAGGTTCCCCTGCAAAGTTTGCGGAGGTCAGACAGGAGTCGCTTCGTGTAGAAACCTGACTCACCCAATCCAGGATCCATGGTCAAAGGCTCACCCCAGGCTCCTCTCTAGAGTGGTGAGAATGCAACCGGGACTAAAGCCAGGAGGAAAAAAAATATAATACAAAAAGTCATCAAAACTCCGTAATCTTTCCATGACAACCTAACCCATACCTATTGGATCATGGTAACACTTCCAGTTCGCCTGGAATGGAACTTTTCCCTCACCGTAAGCGCGTCGGTTATCATTTACATACATACATTCATAAAATAACGCCTTTTTCCCGGAGTGGGTAGGCAGAGACTACATCTTTCCACTCAACATCATGTAGGTACCCAAAAAAGTCATTGGTACATGACCGATGAAGGATTTGAACATGTGCCTCTAAATATTGGAAAAATCAAATTGAATTGCCGTTCATGAGGAAAAAAAAAACATGTAACAGATAAAATTAACACATTCGAATCGAATGACACAGTGGCATTTTCCTATCAACACATGAGATAATATTCTGCCTAGAGGACCTACCTCAAAAGACGACAGATTTCAAATCGATTTTATAAAAAACTTTATTTTACATACATTACATACATATAATCACGTCTATATCCCTTTAGGGGTAGACAGAGTCTTGAAAATACTGATAGGCCACGTTCAGCTGTTTGGCTTACTGATAGAATTGAGATTCATATAAAGTGACAGGTTGCTAGCCTATCGCCTAAAATAAGAATCTCAAGTTTATAAGCCTATCCCTTAGTCACCTTTTACGATATCCATGGGAAAGAGTTGGACTGGTCCTATTCTTTTTTCGATTGGTGCCACACGGGACTTTTATATTTTATGCGCACATCAAATTACAAAATAACGGGTAAATTGCGAGTGGAGAGTTTCGGTTTGAGAGTTCGATTATCATTATACAATATGTTACTTTATTAGGCATATGATGAGGTATGGAGAAAATAAATTAGATGAAAAAAATCACAAATGATGAAAGTGATATTCAGAGTAAGAGAAGAAAGCATCATTTTGAAAACGAGGGAAATTGAAAGACCATTTCATCTAACATGACGTTTTTTAAACTATAGTTTGTTTGTTTGTAATATCTTTATTGCATAGAAATTAGTAGTAGTAGTAGGAAAAATTAATGGAAAGAGGGGAAGAGGAAGACCAAGAATAAAATATTTTGAAAAATAAAACAAAAAGTAAACGTTACAACAGACCAAAAAATAAAAAAATTAACAGAGAAAGAGATGAATGGAGGACGCTGGAAATTTAAGAAGAAGAATTAGTAAATCAAATCATAAAGCTTATTTTAAAGAATCTTTTCTACTTTTTTTGTGACTAATTTAAAATGTATATTTATAAACTCTGCCGGAGATGCACAATTCAATTATATATTGACTTTTTCTATAATTAATTCATTCATTCAACTAATATAAATTTGACGAAACGCATTGTGAATAGCATTTCGTAAATATTTTGATTAAACTAATTTTGATCTGTATTTATATAAACTGTCTTAAAAATTTTAGACAACTTTATACAATTTTTCATATTTAACTTTATACAATTTTTAATTTTAGTGAAAACAAATTTATAATTGACTGGACCATCCTCTGGGTTACTACTGTCTCACTGTTGGATAAATCGACCGCCAACCTTGAAGACGATATCAGCTATCGTTCTTATCTACAACCCAGCGTAAGGCCATCAATCTCAGATAATTACCGGCGTTATATTAGATTACGAAGGTTATGTCACAAATTCCCACCATTTCTGGTATCTGTTAAACATACAACTATTTAAAATGCGGCACATTTTAGCTCTATACGCCTCCTGTACATGTATGCCGTGTGGTTCCCGGAACCAATAGAAAAAAAGAACAGGACTACTCCAGCTCTTCCCCACTGATGTCGTAAAAGGCGACTTCTTCATTTAGGCGATGGGCTAGCAACCTGTCACTATTTGAATCTCAATTCTATCATCAAGCCAAAAAGCTGAACGTGGCCTATCAGTCTTTTCAAAACTTCCGGCTCTGTCTACTCCGTGAGGGATATACACGTGCCTTTATGTATGTACGTATGTATATATACATATCATCACGTCTTGAAAAAACTGAGAGGCCCCGTTCAGCTGTTTGGCTTTGTGATAGAATTGATATTCAAATAGTGACAGGTTGCTAGCCCATTGCCTAAAAGAAGAATATGTATGTATGTTTATTAACACCTAATGAATAAAAAAAAACAGAAATACTCAGTTGATAGCGGTACGATCTCCAATAGCGATTAGCAACAAGGCGACCTCTGGTTATATCACTATAAGTTTCCAGTACATACATAGATACATGTTATCACGCCAAACCTTTTGCAGATAGGAGTTGCGCAACACAATTGCGTTAAACGCGTACGTGCGTTTGAAAAGTGATGAATAAAAAGCGCGTACGCCGATCGACATAATTCAGACGTCATAAATGAACTAGTAACTAATTCTTAGTTATTATGTTTGCCATTTTGCTAAAAGCTGACATGTAGAGAATTCTTTCAGTACGTAATAAATAAATAATATACGGGACAACTTACTTAGGCTTATAAACTTGGGATTCTTCTTTTAGGCGATGGGCTAGCAACCCGTCACTATTTGAATCTCAATTCTATCATTAAGCCAAACAGCTGAACGTGGCATGTCAGTCTTTTCAACACTGTTGGCTCTGTCTACCCCGTAAGGGATAAAGACGTGATCATATGTATGTATGTATGTACAAATTACTTAAAACAAATATTGAGTGAATGAACTGAAAGGCCACGTTCAGGTGTATCGCTTTATGATGGAATCATGATTCTACACAAGATAAATCCCAAGTTTATAAGCCTATCCCTTATTCGCCTTTTACGATATCCACGGAAAAGATATGGGAGTGGTTCTATTTTAAAATGCCGGTGACCAAACATCACTGTCTACTGTGAATATATGATTCACTACCGTCTACGTAACGATAATTCCAAGTTTATCCCTTAGTGGCCTTTCACAATATCCATGAGAATGAGACAGAATGGTTCAATTCTAATGTGCTTTTTTTATTGGTCTTGGGAGGGAGGATTGTGGCGAAATCTATAAGCCACAAGAATTTATCTACCCTTCAACTCCCTTAGTTATTTCTACCATCACATACCTTTGTAAGCATAGTATGGCTGGCCGGCCTTATAGAGTTTCCTCCAAACTATCACGTCATCAGCCTCCATGAAAGGTATCCACCCGTCCTCATCTTCCGCCGACTTGGGTTCCTTGCAACTGTAATTATAAATTACCCTCACTCTTTCGGCGTCAGTGTATAAATTACCCTCACTCTTTTGGCGTCAGTGACTGGTTGGGTCCATCCTCCCCCAACCTGAGCATAATCTTCTTTTTGACTATTAGATTTTCTTAAAATCTACTCAATCATCCGAACTATATATATACATAGATTTTATATATAAACCTTAATAATAAATATACCTACCCGAAACCGGCGAGCTTGCATGAAGAGAGTTATGAATGTGGATGAAACGAAGGAAGTATGCAGAGATCGTGGCAAGTGGAATGAGGTAGTCTCTGCCTACCCCTCCGGGAAAGAGGCGTGATTTTACAATATAATTTTTTCACAATATTCGTTCCCGTTCCGTAATAAACTTTGGATTCTTCTTTTAGACGATGTGCTAGCGACCTGTCACTATTTGAATCTCAATTTGAACGTGGAATCTCAGTATTTTTAAGCTATTGGCTGGAGATATATGTATGTAAATGCATGTAATCAGATTTGTTGTTGTGTAATGTTGTGTCACGAGAATTTGATATATATATCAAATTCTCGTGACACAACATTCGTTCCCGTATTCCTCCGAAACGTGTTGACCGACTTATGAAATTTTGTGAGCATATTGAGTAAGTCTGAAAGTCGGCCAACATCTATTTTTCATACCCCTTAGTGATAAGGGTTGTCCACACTAAACATTTTTCTTTAACTAGAAATTACTTAAACTTTATTTACCTATATGGCAAAACAACATTTGCCGGGACAGCTAGTATACATATGCTAGTATCATTTGATTACTTACTGGGAAGACCTTGCATAATTATTGTAACCAAGATTACTGCAATAAAGAATATTTTATTTATTTATATATAATTACGTCTACATCCCCTGCGGCGTAGACGGAACCAACAGTCTTGAATGGACTGGTAGGCCCTGCCATCCCGCTATTTTGAAGGCATCATAGGATCGCATTCTACCATGATGCCTTCTGGCTATCCGGTGATAACACACTTACCTGCAGTAGGTGACTCCAGACTGCTTCTTGTCGATGACCAGCCGTCTCCCGCAACTCGTGCAGAAGAGTGTCTTCTTTGACAAGTCATTTACACTCTCCAGTTCTTTCAGGAGCTCCTGGCAAAGAGACATTGTTATAAGATTGTGCCAATATGTTTAATGGGGAATATTTTTGGGCAGTAAAGGTCCAGCAGTATAACAGGCACTTCATGTGAAAGAACAAATTCACAGATAACACCCTAATATTACACATGCATAATCTTTTTAAGGCTATTATACTAGCTGTACCCGTGACTTTGTCCGTGTGGAAAAGTTATTTTGGGCATCATTGAAGCTCTCAAGAATGAATAATTTTCCCCCATTTTTTACATTTTCCATTATTTGTTTGCTCCTTATAGTTGTAGCGTGATGTTATATAGCCTAAAGCCTTCCTCGATAAATGGTCTATTTGATGCAAAAATAAATATTCAATTCGAACCAGTAGTTCCTGAGATTAGCATGTTCAAACAAACTCTTCAGCTTTATAATATTAGTATAGATCAGTTGTTCTTTGTTTGCAACAAACAAGTTAAGATAATGTATTTATGGGTTGTTGGAATTACTTTGTTTACCAATTAATCTTGACCTTGAAAAGTTAGTCAATGAAAAATATTTTTACATACTGTTGGGGCTGTTCATGGACAGATATACTCTCTGACTTGACATTTAAATGAATAAAACTGACTGACAGATTAGGGCAAAAAAGGATTATCGATTGGACTGAGAAGATGATGACTAAGCAAGGCACGCCTTGAATGAAGATCTGAAAATCTGGTGTTTTTATTGTGACTGACCGACCAGACCCTCGGCCCGTTTATTTCATCATCTATTTATATAAGTGTTCTATTGCAGTTAATACACTGAACAACTTGGAAGACACTCCAGTAACGCAAAAACAAAACAATATTTTGCTTTACACCCTATACATGTAAATATATTGTTTTAACCAAAAAATTAACTCGAGAACATATTAATAACTATTAAGTCACCTGGAGCTCTTCATCTGTTATGTTCTTTTCACAGCTAGGAGGGCTATCTCCCTCACCGCTATTACTCTTGTATGCGGCTGTAGCTGACAGAAGCAATGTTTGTCTCGGTCGTAATAACGTATGCCTGAACCTCTGGATGACTTCCCTCACTCCTCGGTCTCTCCGGCATCTCCTCACGACTGTGCTGACGAAATAACTCCGTCTCCAAGCACTAAGCAACCTCATAATACTCAAATCTTTCCACCCAACCCTCAAAGACGACATACTCTTGATATCACCCCTGTACAAAGCCCAAATGCCGTCTACGGACACGCATTTCTTAGAGAAACGTGTGGAGATTAAGAAGTGTTGCAAATTATCGTTCCAATTAGACTTATTGTAAAATATTTGTCTGAATTTCCTGCATAACATTTCGTGTGATTGCGAAATTATAACCTTAAAATTGTAACTGAATGACGTTGACTTTTAATAAACAGTATTGCTCTTTATAAAAATTGATAACGACATTTTTATCTAAATTTTGTCTTTCGGACTAAAAAGTGTAGAAAGTAAAAAAAACATCATTAGATATTGGTCAAGTTAAATCATGTCTTTGATATTGATTGATAAAAAAAATAATTAATTAATGAACTTTGCAATTTTTCATAACATCTGACTGAAATTACTGGCAAGTTTATCAAATTGTTTTCGTCGACATAGGGATTGACTGTTGAAATTATGTCCTAATAATTAATATATTTATATTGATATTGATAATATTTATGTTGATTAAGGTTTGACACGAATAAAACATAAAAAATCATTTCTATGATTCAAAAAAGAATTAAAATAAAATTAACGTGCTTTACCCAACGGTAGACAGATAATGCTATTAGTGCATATTGTTATATAGGTACATATTGTATTTTGAATACTTACAAATCACGACTATTTCTGTTGCGAAATAGACAGAGCCAACAGTTTTGAAAAGACGGGAAGGCTATGTTCAGCTATATGGCGTACTGATGGAATTGAGATTGAATTAGCTTTCCCCTTAGACGCCTTTTACGAAATCCACGGGTAAGATATGGAGGGGTCACGTTCTAAAAAAGCTGAGTTACCGGGAACGGTGTTTTACAATGAAATAAATATTATAATAATATTTCCGTCTAGGTACTCCTTTGGGAAAGAGGTGTGGCGTCGTCTTTATTAATGTCACACGTCATCTGAATCACATCAAGAATACGACGCGCTCAGCCAATAGCAGCGAAGAATCTGTGGCGACATCTCAAAAACAAACAAATTTACCGTACGATATATGGGAAAAGGTCTTATAGCAATCTGATTTTTCTCCCACTATTTTATTTTTCCATGTAATGTAACTAGTCGATTATTGTCATTAGACCGATGCGATGCTGTCAAACAAAGCATCGTATTCAGAGCAGTATGTCCCATCACTATTTTCTGTCTTTCATTTTCTCGACGGACGACGAGGCGTTCGTTCGATCGTAGTGTGCTCACGTCATCTTTTTACTCGTGTAATGTCTTATTTCTGTGTCCCACATGCTTAGGGGTAACCGAATTAAGAAGAAATCCAAGAATCCCCGCACCAGAAGAAAAGACAGAGCGCTGGTGGACGTAAATGTGAATTAGAAAGTGTGTGAACTGAGTCTTGAGGTGTCTCGTGTCCGGTTTGATCTGGTTCTTGGCAGTTCAAACCGCGAGAAGGGCTCCCTTTCCCTTGTTTATATTATTTACTACTTATTGTGTATAAAAATACTTTTATTTTAACTTTGTGTTACTGCGGTAATTTAGTGAATTAACAAAATGTCGGAGGAATCGTCAGCAGATCGGAATGTCGAAATATGGAAGATCAAGAAACTCATCAAGAGTTTAGAGATGGCAAGAGGGTGAGTTACTTTTCATATTCAATCACGTGTTGGCCAGTGTTTTATGGCATGAAGTTGTGGCTATGTGGATGCCAACAGGGCTGCGTCATTATTCACACATGCGCCGTGATGCATGCGCGTATAACCTTCGCGACACGCGACGTCTGGGTACTTAGCAATGCGCAATGCACTGGCCACAAACAAGCCGTAAATAAAAATTCTTATACCTACATTTTAAAACAAAAACGCTTTCACGCGTTAGTATTGCACGAATCGATTATTTTCGCTGAACAAATCGATTTATGTGCTTAGTCATCCATCATGTTTTGTTACAATGGGTGTTCTAGATTTTTTTTAATGATGACCAAAAATTTGATCCAAGCTTACTACTTCACCCACCACCACATTACTCCCCCATGGCATTTTAATTCTTGAAAAGGTCAATCATTAGACAACATTTCTCTGTTGGTTATTGGCATTATGACAAAGGTCTTTCATTTCTTATTCTGCTAGTATTAAGACAGGTGCCTACTGTATTTCAGTAGGTAGCTTGTGACAAATAAAAAAAAACATACTGATTTGACACATAACCTTTTTCTGGTATTTGAATATCGTTCCATAGACTTTTATTCTAATTGCTAAAGATAGTTTATATAAAGTTTAAGAACAAAAACATACTCTAAAAAGTACAAAACAAGCAATTAGTCTCAGCTGAAACTATTTAGTACAAATTATTAAAAAATACTGACTTCAGTTATAAATAAACAACTTAGTTTTATATGTCATTTTGATAGAGATGTGTTTATATTGAAATAGATATGATGTACATATTGATCCAATACACTGGTCAGACGGAGGTCACTTTGTGTAAAAATCTGACTGACCATCTAGGATCCATGGTCAAAGGCATACCCCAGGCTCCTCACCAGAGTGGTGAGGATGTGTTTAAAGTATAATTGGTTGTATAATTTATCAAACTTGAGGGTTTGAAGCACAATATTGTGACCATGATACCTTAGAAAAGCATAGTCTTATTAGTATTTGTTATGTATTGGCATAGTAATGTAGGTACTTGATAGATAGATAGATAAAATTCATTTATTTGATTTACTACACACAATTTTCAATTGCATATGGAACACAAATTAATTAGGGTGCGAGTTGCAGCAATACAAAAAGGTCACAACTCAACAAATTTATTGCTATAGAGCAATACACTGATTTTCAGTTATGACCTAAGTGCTAGTGCAGGTTAATTTGCACACATAATTAAAAAAAAAAACAAAAACTTGCGTATTTTCTTATAAATAATTTTAAGAAATATGACAGTCATCTTGTTTTTGTTCTTTGCGCCAGCAATCGTTAGCACAATTGCTACTTAGCGTCTTTTATTTACCCTAATTAATAACATTTTCTATTACTTTTTCCATGCAACATACATAAAATTATGCCTCTTTCTCGGAGAGTTAGACAGAGACCTCTATCATTATTTGCCACGATCCCTGCATACTTCTTTCACTTCATCCACTTTTACAACTCCCTTCATGCAAACTTGTTGTTTTCAATTTTTATGCTAATTAGAAATAATTATTCTTTTTGAGAGATGGGCAAGTTACCTCTTTTTTTTATTTGGCGTTATGCTCTTCAGTCTTGTTACATTGAGACCAAAGCTTTCCTCACAATCTCCTGCTATTTTTCTCTGTAGGCAGACTTTCTGGCGCAATCTGACGTGCGTATTCCCACTGCCGATTTTGCATTGATGAGGTTAAGGTGATTGGCACACAGTGTCACAATAGTGACAGGTAATAAGAAATCACTATCATGAATTAACTTAATGAATGTGGCCTTCAAGACATTCAGTTATATCTCTGTCTGTACAAAAATACATCTATTTCTATTGGATGACAAGAGAACCCCAAACGCTCTCTGGGCTCCTCTCTAAACGGGCAAGGAAGAAACTGGGATTAACAGGCAGGAGTCATAAGGATGATGAGAAAACCCATTTCATGATTCCTTCATCTTTCATTACAGGAACGGCACATCAATGATATCCCTGATCATACCGCCCAAGGACCAGATATCCCGGGTGTCCAAAATGTTGGCCGATGAGTTTGGCACAGCCTCCAACATCAAGTCCCGGGTCAACAGGCTGTCCGTGCTCGGTGCCATCACGTCTGTACAGCACAGACTAAAACTGTATACTAAAGGTGAGAGACGTGTACCAAAAATTCTCATCTTTTCTAGTGGGTCACTGTACCCACTAGAAAAGATGAGAATTTTTGGTACACGAAACATAAGTTATGTTATGGGTCACTGTACCCACTAGAAAAGATGAGAATTTTTGGTACACGAAACATAAGTTAAGGCGAAACATAAGTTAAGGTTTAATTTACCTGTACATAAGTACATATTATCACGTGTATATCCCATGCGGGGTGACTTGAGATTCTTTTAGGCGATGGGCTAGCAACCTGTAGCTATTTATATATCAATTCCATAATTAAGCCAAACAGCTGAATGTGGCCTTCTAGTATTTTCTAGTACTGTCAGCTCTTTCTACCCTGTAAGGAATGTGTGAATGTATGTATGAAAATAAGCAATGCACTTCCTGTTAAAAGGTCCCAACATTTCTTCGTTATCTTTCTAACCTTTTCCTTTTCATTCCACATGGAATTCGCACACCGAACATTAATTCTTAAACTCTTAAATTTCAGTCCCTCCAAACGGCCTGGTAATATACTGCGGCACCATAGTCACCGAGGAGGGCAAGGAGAAGAAGGTGAACATTGACTTCGAGCCGTTCAAGCCCATCAACACCTCGCTGTACTTGTGCGACAATAAGTTCCACACTGAGGCCCTGACCGCCCTGTTGGCCGATGACAACAAGTTTGGTTTCATTGTCATGGACGGTAACGGAGCCCTGTTTGGTACGCTTCAGGGGAACACTAGAGAGGTGAGTGGGATTTGACGTAGAGTATCTTTATTATACATACATATAGTCAGTCGTCGATACTCGTTATGGAGGACCATTCATTATGTAGAATTTTATTGTTTATTATAACGCATCCTCAATGCTTTTTATGTGCGCTGCCTTTTTAGTTATGGATTTTTCTTTATATTATGGTTGACTGGAAGAAATCCCATTTGGGATAAGTCCACCATCTTCTAAATCCAATAACTGTTTTTTTAATTTGTTATATTTACATTTTTATGTGCAATAAAGAGTTTACAAACAAACAAACCAATATAAAAAGTTAGTTAAAAAATACCTTTTTATGTTTTTATCTGGAATTCCTTACCAGGTACCCTAGTACAGGTCCTTACCAGGTACTAGCATGCACAGTGCGACGGCTATTTATCACGCCAAAAATTATCGCTTTCCCGTTTCCCTCGTCACGTCATATTAAAAAGCGAAAAGCGGCAAGTTTTTATTCACAAATATTCCACCTTGCAGGTGCTCCACAAATTCACCGTTGACCTGCCGAAGAAGCACGGTCGCGGTGGTCAATCAGCGTTGCGTTTCGCCCGTCTCCGCATGGAGAAGAGACATAATTACGTGAGGAAGGTGGCCGAGGTGGCCACGCAGTTGTTCATCAGCGCTGACAGGCCCAACGTGGCCGGCCTCATCCTGGCAGGTTCCGCTGACTTCAAGACGGAGCTCTCTCAGTCCGACATGTTTGATCCGGTAAGTTTTTGTAGCTGGTTTCTATATTGTTATCTCGTGGAGAAGCCACTATGAAGTGAGGAAGGTGGCTAAATACAAATTGGCACTCCAAAGCTCCATTCCTGATTTTCTTGTTGTGCTCGTCTCAAATAAATAAATTTCAAAAATTTTTCTCTTAATCCACATGATATTGTTTCTCCGCAGCGTCTCCAAGCCAAGATCATCAAGCTGGTGGACGTCTCGTACGGTGGTGAGAACGGTTTCAACCAGGCCATAGAGTTGGCAGCCGAGTCGCTGCAGAACGTTAAATTTATTCAAGAGAAGAAACTGATTGGGCGGTACTTTGATGAGATATCACAGGTGAGTGTGTAATTTCTTGGTTACGTTTGAAAATCTCGACCAATAAAGAGGGGATTGAGAACAATACTCTTTTCGACTAGCTACCTGTCACTATTTGAATCTCAATTCTATCATTGAGCCGTACAGCTGAACGTCTGTTCAAGACCGTTGGCTCTGTCTACCCCGCAAGGGATATATTAATGAATTAATGTTATTTTTTTTTTTAATTTTGCCACTAAAAGTGGTTATATGAAATACATTTTGAACGTTCTCCATTGATGACCAGGACACGGGGAAGTACTGCTTCGGCGTGGACGACACTCTCCGCGCGCTGGAACTGGGCGCCGTGGAGACGCTGATCTGCTGGGAGAACCTGGACATCCAGAGGTGAGGCCGTGTAAATTACACTGGTCAACATAATTTTAACTTTGTCGTGCCACACGGACTTTTTTTATATTTTTTACTTTAATTGGTGATTGTAAGAAAAAATAAAGTCAAAAAAAAATTTGCTAGACAAGGATTTTATTCTGTTGAGTTAATTTAAAATATTAAAAAAAAAAACACAGATCTCTTAAATCATAAGTTATTTTTGTTTTTATAAATGACTTATAATTATTAAGATTAGATTATAATCTAAGATTTTCTTGAATATTTAGTTTCTGGTTGGTCCCTTTTAATTGTCCAGCAGTAATCTGCTAACATATTTGCCAGGTAGGTACCGTAAGTTGACCAATTAGCTAAAATTCATTGCGTTAAATAATACATTTCAAATACCGTTTGTTATATTTCGAAAGTTGATCAATCACCTAGAAAATTGATCAATTAACGATTCTTGCTATTTTCCGGTGACATATACATCTTTTATAAGGAGATAACTCTTGTTTTGGTGGAGTTTAGTGTCTCGTTTAGATGGAGCGTCCTCCTGTTACTACTGTTTTATATTTGTAATATACTCCATTAGTGAACAATAAAGCATTTACGTGCTTACTAATATTATAAACGCGAAAGTTGGCAAAAATTTGGGGATGTGTGTGTGTGTGTCTGTTACTCTTTCACGCAAAAACTATTGAACATATTTTAGTGTAATTGCAGTAATATACCTCAGACATTGGTTTAAAATATTAAGTTAAAATTTATAGAGATTTATTACGGTAATAAACGGAGTATTGTAGTACCTACTACATGAAATGAATTTGTTAAATTTTAATTCCAGATATGTACTGAAATCGCACGCCACCAACCAAGAGACGATCCTCCACCTGACCCCTGAACAAGAGAAGGACAAGTCACACTTTACCGATAAAGAGGTGGGTTAAAATTTTTTTTTTAATATTTCGATTTTTCATTTTTTTTTTACAGTTGTAGGTATCTAATGTTGATGGAATAGGCGGACATTATTGAAACGGGTTATATGTACATATTTATTTTTCTCTTACGTGGCAGACAGAGCCAACTGTCTCGCAAAAACTGAGAGGCCACATTCAGCTGTACGGCTTAATGATGGACTTGAGATTTCAAAGTTCAATAGTGTCAGTTTGCTAGCACATTGCCTAAACGAAGAATCCCAAGCTTATAAGAAAAAAATTCATGATTATTAAAACAAAAATACATATAATCACGTTTATATCCCTTGCGGGGTAGACACGGCCATCAGTTTCGAAAAGACTGATAGGCCATGTTCAGCTATTTGGCTTAATGATAGAATTGAGATTCAAATAGTGACAGGTTGCTAGCCCATCGCCTAAAAGAAGAATCCCAAGTTTATAACCCAATCCCTTAGTTGCCTTTTACGACATCCATGGGAACGAGACGTAGTGTTCCTATTATTTTTGTATTGGTGCCGGGTACCACACGGCTTCACATTAATATGTGCATCAATTTTTATACAGAGCGGAGTGGAACTCGAGCTGGTCGAATGCCAACCGCTTTTGGAGTGGCTCGCGAACAACTACAAGTCCTTCGGAGCCACCCTCGAGATCATCACGGACAAGAGCCAGGAGGGCAGCCAGTTTGTCAGGGGGTTCGGTGGCATTGGGGGTGAGTACGCTTTGATATGGGGGTGCGGTGGGAGAGGAAACTGGAATAAGAGAAGAGAAGAGAGTGTGAATGGGAACGTTGAAATATGTATTCAAGTGATATACGATGTGATAAATAATTCTACTATAAATGCGAAAGTTTGAGTATGTCAGGATGTCGGTATGGATGTTTGTTAGTCTCAAAAACTACTGAACCGATTGCGATGAAATTTGGTTTGTAGGTAGCTGAAAACCCAGAATAATATAAAGGCTACTTTTTATCCCGGAGTTCCCGCGGGATTGATTCCACGCGGACGAAGTCGCGGACGGCCTTAAGTAATAAATATATAAGGGACAAATTACACAAGTCTCGAACTTACTTCGAGGCTAACTCATAGCCTCGAAGTAAGTTCGAGACTTGTGTTACGAGATACTAACTCAACGATACTATATTTTATAATAAATACTTATATAGATAAACATCCAAGACCCAGGCCAATCAGACAAAGTTCTTTTCTCATCAGGCCCTGACTGGGGATATGTAATAAAGATTTTGAATTGAATAAAAAAAGGGAAGATGGAGGTAGACTGAAAAAAGTTAAAAATTTTGACTGAAAATGTTGGAAGAGGAATGTACGAGGAGAACGTACCTTTGTCAAATCGTGGACGTCCTGGCTAAAGGTCCGGTCAAGAATACTCTTAAACTGACTTGAAGAGAATTATGAATGTGAATGAAGCGAAAGGAGTATGCGAATGTACCTTACCTTACCTAAGGTGAGGTCAGAAGTACTCTAAAACAAAAACGAGCTTGCATGAAGGGAGATATGAATGTGGATGAAGTTAAAGAAGTGGTCTTAAGTCAATTATTATAATACATACCTATTTATATATATTTTTTAATCTGTGCCATATTTTTATAATGCTTTTATGCTAATCACTAATTTATTTCTCCCTTTTCCCCCCACTGCTGCTTGGACGCCGTTGGATTAACAAATAACGATGAAACACACGGTAAAAAATAGGCATACTGAGATACAAAGTCGATTTTCAGTCTTTACAGCTCGACGAGCCATTGGACGACGTTGACCTTGACGACTATTAAAAAAAAAATATTAAAAAAAAGAACATAGGGGACTCACACACGATAAGAATTAGGGAACCATATTATTAACGATAGTTTTAAGATGGTGTGGAGGATGCTTAATTTTGTTTTTTTTTTTTTTTACTGAACTAATCTTTAACACACGAGCGGTCGAAACGCGGCGTTTTTTTTTTTTGTGTGTACTTACAACGCAAGTTTACGCTGTCATTGATAAAAACGGTCAGACGTTATTGACGAAGTCTGTTCAATCCGTATTGTACTGTAGGTTTAGATCGTTAGAATGCTGGTCATTTTTATAATATACGCACTGTGATTTTTAAAAACAAGCCCGTGTTTTTCGTGTTTAAAATAAATTGCAAGTTATTGCAACGAATTCGAGGATAAATATTAAGTCAACCGCACAGGGTTCATGTTATTGAAATGCTTGTTTAAATTATAAATAGGTACACATAATATTAATCATTATCGAAAGTTACCACTAAGTAATTAATAAAATCTGCTGATTATCAGTTTCACACATTTTGATTCATGTCAGAAATAATTGGTTTTGGATCAATTTATTCCGATTGCTTAATCATATTTATTACCATTAGCTGGTCTCGAATCAATATAGAATAGAATATATTTATTTCAAAATTGGATACACAGTATCACTTATTGACGTCACATCAGTTAAATCTAATTATAACTGCAACCGCTTCCAAAGTGCATGTGTAGAAGAAGCGGCGGAACAAACTACAATGCAACATTTTCACTCGACGTCAATTTCCAAATATAGATCTCTTAAATCTAAATCGTGTACGAATGCACATTGTCTTTATCATGAGTTAATGTCTTAATTTGATGATATTATAATTAAAAATGTTGTGTGATAAAAAGAAAAGAAACTACTTAAAGAAATAAGACTGTGATGATGTCAGTTCAATATACTTAACGCCATCTTTTGGCACGTATGTGTAATATTTACGATAAATACTTATGCTTTTTAGCGCTGTTTCGTAAATTAGTATAAAAATAGTGAGTAGAGGGCGTGACGTTTTTTTAAACGTGATTATATTTTTTTTTTATCTGAACTAGTATAGTAGATTACAATAAATCTGTGATGTTTCTCACTGAAATTTCATTTTTCAATTAGTGTTTCGCTAGAAAAAAATAATTTAAGATTTCGAACCGGTCACATCACAAGAGTCAAACCGCTAAAGGAGACTATCCACTACACTGTACTATACTATATCATTGTATCGCATGCAATGTAGCAACTTGTGCAGCTGCGCTGTCATACCACGTTTTAACTATATAGCTGACGGTTATGTAAGTTCAGTTTGGGTACATTACTACCACGTTTGTAAGTCGCCATGGCATAATTCGACGGCACGGATTAGTAGAATTCAATTCAATTCAAAAGCATTTATTGCTGACTTACAGATTTACAAATACACATATACAACTGTTATAAACAAAACACATCAGTCTCCATCAGCGTGTCCTTCAGACACAAAGACCTCTTCCAGATCTTTCCACTTTTTCCGGTGCCTTGTGAGTCTCACCCGCAAGGCACCTGCGGTATGTCGTATACTATCTGCCCATCTCCTTCTCTATCGACCTCTCCTTCTCATTGTTCCACATCTTGGGGTCCAGTCATTGTGATCAGATTAGTAAAAACTACCGCCAAATCAAACCTTAATGAGAACACAATAAAATAACGACCTTATTACAAGCACATTGAATTGAAAATGCATAAACCAAGTTACTGCTGTTTCACCCATAATGGAGTGCACTATCATATTTTCACAACACTACAAATTCAATTCAAATTTCGAATTCAAAATTTTTATTCATTATTATATGATACTATTATATATTATTGTTACAAAAATTACATAATTAATACAATACTCCTGCGACGGTGTTACTTATAAAAGTGATAGTAAACATTGGTAAATGACAATTAATGTGATGCGACACGAATGTTTCTAAAGTAGATTTGAACGCAGTTAATTAGGGATTAGTTAATGGGACCATTGTATGAAATTGCTTGATGTCACCTACATGATATTTATTGTATTAGGATTTAAAATAGTGTTAGTATTAGCTAGATTTACGCCGGATATATCAATAATATAATAATATACGGGACAAATTACACAGATTAAGTTAGCCCCAAAGTTAGTTAGAGACTTGTATTATGGGCTACCAACTCAAAGATAAAAGGCATAAAAAATATTGCAAAGAAAAAAGAGATTTCCGTTTTCATTTTACTGATTATCTGAATATTGTACTTTAATTATTTATCAGTAAATAAATTAATAATTTAAAATAATTGATATCTATATAAAAGACTATATTCTCCGCCTCTTATGGCCTGGGACTGGTCCGATTTTCACGAATTTTCTCACCACTTTGTCGGATTATAATTCCACACTTTGGTTTCTATTTTATCTCGTTAACGTCAAACAAGGCTTTCTTACACTGGGAATAGCCGCCAAATATCCGTTTTCGGATCCGCGAATATATCCGGCACATCATTAGTATTAGAAGCTACATACATTGAAACGTAGTGGTTTAATATATAGCTCGACCAGAAACATAGCTTATCTTGAGCTGGAGATAATGCACAAAAAAGGTGTAAGCAAAAAGTAGCTAACGAAGCTATTAAGTAGCCAGTACTCTATCAATATAAATATACTTTATTCTATTAATTCTTATAAAAACAGATTGGTTTATATTTGACAGTAGTACACTTTAGTCAGTTTACTTCATATTATCAATATGACATAACTATTAGGTGTTGCTTTATAAAACACAGAACTAGCGCCCTCTTTGACAAGTCAGCTAAGTTCCTGGTCAAACTAGTTACAATTTAACATAACTTAGTTTTACGTGTGTAATCGTTAAGGCTGCACTATTAAGGGTTCTTGCTATAGTTCTTGCCGCGAGATGGCGTTAATTGTTACTGTCAAAAATGGTACATATGTTGTCGTACTGGTTAGAATTTTTTGTGGGTAGGCGGAGAAATGGATAGTTATTCCGTATAGTTAACATGAGTAAACAGTCTTAATATTAAATGAGTTGCGTACTATGGTGTCATAATTCAGGCGAGATAAATCGCATTTACATTGAAATTCATTGAAAAAAAATATTAAAAAATGAGTTCTACTTTCACAGGAAACGTAGATAATATAGTTAAGGAAGACTTGGGTAGGCATCATTTTTGAGACAGCATCCAAAGAACGCGCGTTTATAATGGAAATGAACAAAATACATATATATACGGGACATATTACACAGATTTAGTTAGCCTCAAAGTACACTGAATGGAACTAAAAGTCTGAATATAAGAAAATTGAAGAAACATTTTTGTTGGTAACTGATAGACAACCCACAATCTACTAATGGCAACCTGAAATTTGACATTTGTGTTTAAAAAATAAAGAATTTTACAAAATTCCCACACGACAAAGCCGCTGGCTGAACTAGTGAAATAATTAAATTAATAATAGTTCCTATATAAATTGAGAGACAAGGAAGCACCATAAGATGAAATTTAAAGCAATACTGTAGTAATATAAAATATATATATATTATATTTGTATAATTATTATTGTGTTTGTCAGTCACAAACGTAGATATCATATATTTGGCATATATGTATGTGTTAAAAAATTTAATATTTCGCATATATATAATAAATATAAGCTTTTTATCTTTATATATTGAAGCATTTTACAATGTTGCAATATATTATGACATATTTGTATTATGCAAAGCGGAAAAATTCTTTATTCCTAAAATAATTGATCTGTAATCGTACCCAAAATGATATTTAATAATTGAAACTGTATTATATTATCATAAAAACTCCATACATACTAGGATACTATTTGAATGTTGTCTTTTTACTACGGTTGGCATGCGGGCATGTCATTATAATTTAGCTAAAACCGCTTTCAAATAAACGCCGCGTTTCGAACGACCGTGTGTGACTGAAAACTTTGCGAGCCTATACTTTCGTTATTTAGCTTTCTCGGGTAGAGGTTTGAATCAATTTTAAACGAGTGAAATCTAATTTTTTTTCATTTTATTATCAATGGGTCATAATCAGCGATTTGTTTAGAGGGGCGAACAGCGGGGCTTATGTAGGACTCTGTTCTTTAATGTTTGAAAACTAATTTACCTGTTAACCGGCAAAGTACTGATTGATTATTTCTATAAATAAATCAATTCCATTAAAATTTAAAATACATAATTATTTAAAAAAAAAACAGCCGGTTTTAATGACGGCGCTGAGACTAATGAATTAAGTTAATATACCAACATGTGTATATCCAAATGATTTCGAAGACATTTTGACAGAGTTATACATAATTTTTAACACCCCGCTTTTCGTCATTTTCCTGCATAATATAAGGTCAAAACAACCAAGCCCGATGTGACCACGACACGAAATGGACAGTGGACCACAGAAAAAGTATGCTCTAAATATACAAAGTTGTACACTTTTCTATGTCGCCCACTGTAATAATAGTTGTAAGCGCGTGTGTGATCATTTTAAAGTAGTATATTTTTATATCATTAATAACTATAACTGTGTGACATAGAATTGAAATTTTTATCATTAAAGCTTTTATTATATTCCAAGAATTTTTTTTTAGGAATGGCAATGTTAAAGGTTTTTATATACCTATGTAGGCAACTTTAAATTGAGGACAGAATAACGGTTTTGGTAGACACAGGTGTTCATGCTTGGGTCTCACGTAGATTTCTATAGATTATCTATCTCAATATGGTCCCATGCTCTGACAAAACTATGCATTTTTCTAAACTGAATATAAACTTAAAAATCAAATATAAGTAACCTTATATATAAATAAAAATAGGTAAAAAAACTTTTTAAGTTAAACGGTTTTATGTTAAACATACATTGCAATGTTTAATATAAATGTACTAAAAACCAAAAAATAATAAAATAGATACAGTCGTGGGAATTATAAACATATGCATAGACTAGACTAAAATAAAACCGTGGGGCACGTCAATTGTCTACAAATTATAGACTTAATGTGCGATAGAAGAATCGTTTAATTCGTCGTTAGGCAGTTGGCCCGCAGACGGTGCGCAAATTACTTACTATTTTGCTGGCTAGCGAGGAATCGTTTCACTGCTCGTAGTTTGTCTTTAATCGACAAAACTTATGATAAAAGTACTACTCGCTCAACATTATGAAACCCTAAAACTCGCTTAATCGAGCTTGCTAACTTGTTTCCACATTCTAGCCCTACTTATCACACGTCCATCGTTGTCGGTTGAACAACTCCCTAATTATAGTGTAACATTACAAAACAAACATTTTAATCAACGATTGTAGACAATTGACGTGCCCCACGGTTTTATTTTAGTCTAGTCTATGCATATGTTTATAATTCCCACGACTGTATCTATTTTATTATTTTTTGGTTTTTAGTACATTTATATTAAACATTGCAATGTATGTTTAACATAAAACCGTTTAACTTAAAAAGTTTTTTTACCTATTTTTATTTTCTAGTTTTTAGTTTTTATTTCGCATTCTGTTTAATTCATTTATTTGTTTTTGTAACGAATAAACTCAAAAACTACTGGACCGATTTGAATGAAATTTAGCACAGGGATAGACTTAACCTTCAGGAGTAACATAGGCTACATTTTATCCCACTGCTTAGATTTTAATTTTGAATAGTAAATTGTATTCTACTTGTTGAGACCTTTCATTTGATACCCATGTTGATGGGATTGATAAAACCTAAGTTATCCGCCATTTTGTAGAGGCCGCCATCTTGGATTTAAATTTTTTATAGTATATTGTATTCTGCTTGTTGAGCCCTTTCATTTGATACCCATATTGATGGGATTAATGAAACCTAAATTATCCGCCATTTTGTAACGGCGGCCATCTTGAATTTATAATGATAATGAATAAACATAATTATATTGTCACCAAAATCCAAAGTGTATACAAAATTTCAGATTAATCGGTTGACAGGAAGAGGGTGAAATTTGAATTACTAAATTTGACCCAAGAATAAATAAAACAAACGGGGTGAGCTAAATAAAACCGTTTAATATTGATTTATTGCACTTCAAAATCTACTATAAGTGGACGAAATCCCATATTTTGCCAGTCAAATATCTGTCAAATAAGCCAATAAGTAATATTTGTTTGTATTTGTTTACTCTATATTTCATGTTATTATGTGTTTTAAGGAATTAAGGAAAATATTGAATTTCTTTCTATTTGACACTAGATTCCATAATTTAGCAAGATATGGATTCTTCTTTTACACAATTCCGCTGTCTTGAGTTAGCTAATTTATATTTTTACAATTTGTAACGAAATCCCTGTCCGAGCCGCGAAGAGACGTTGAGAAGCTAGTGTATGTGTTTTATAAAATTACCCAAAAATGTTGGACTTCGTTGACTAACATGGCAACACTTACACTGTCCCTCAGTCGCGATCGAAACGGTGTTGCCACTTTTGTAGAATTTGCTTTATATTGGGGAAATACATTTAAATTTATGATTTATTTTTAAATTAGATTTCTTACTAATTCAAGTACTTATGTCCTTTTCGCATCGGACAAGATTTTTGTTACATGCAGCATATGAAAATAGGGTTTTAATCGAAAAGAATTGTCGTAGTCTCGGCCTTGTTTGGTGTGACCCGTCTACCAGTAAATGCCTTCAGCAATAGTATACGCCTTATGACGTAGATTTATAACATATAGTACATTATATATATTTAATAGACACGCCGAACACCACTATATACTTTATACTGATACAGAAATATACACAGTATATAGATAAATAACAAGATTTACACAAAAAAAAGAACCTCAAAGACAGACGATCAAACACATTTTTTTCATATAATATATTATAGAATAAATGTATTGTGTAATCACAATATTTATTTCTGTGTCAGTCTCATACATAATATACACACTCGATAAATATATTTACACTGTAAAGGGGAAGCATACATTGTGTCCTGAGGAAATGATGGTTTTAGCTTTGCGATGCTGAAAACAGACGCACAATTCATATGAAATCCAAAAAAATATTGTTTTAAAATCACTTTGAAAATCTTATATATGATAGTGATTAAATGTAATGAATTGCTAGCCACCTGTCACTATTTGAATCTCAATTCTATCGTAAAGCCTAATAGTTGAACGTGGCCTATCAGTCTTTCAAGACTGCGCGCTCTGTCTATCCCGCGAGGGCTATAGACATGATTATTTGAATAATAGATAAACAGTAAAAAAAATATTGAAATTGAAATATGAACAGAAAAATTTAATTTATGAGATTTTAAATTACAATTGAAAGATATTATATTTTTAATGATTACATTTAATAGTCAACAAATTTTGGTAACTAACTTAGCGGAAAAACTTAAAGTATTTTCCAGTTACGTCAGCGCCGAGGACTCTAAAAGGATGTGAATATTGTTTTCATTCACTCTTTAGTTAAAAGTACGGATGAAACTTTTGAACAAAACCAGTTGACAACACTATTTATAGTACACAAATTTAAAAAATACCATAAATAATTACCATTACAACTGTTATTAACGCATAAATGAAAAATGTTTCTAAATGAGGTTTTTAAATCTTAATAGACCAGCCGATTTTTAGCGCGTAATCTCATCCCACTAGTAAAAAATCTTAGTCTTACGATTCAGCAAAAAAAAAACTAAAAAATTTGTTGAACAGATAATCAATTAATTTGGATTTCAATGAGATGTGCATATTTAATACACATTCAACATTAATTTGGCAGAAAATGTATGATTTTTCTAATACTAATTCGGCTTTTATTATCTATAATTGTTAAATATTCAATTATTTTTTGACGAAAAGAAAATTTTATTTATATTTACAATTTTAACTTAGACTTACTCCTACTAGATCCTACTTTTAAACGATTCAATTCTTAGTGTTAAATTTGTTTGGAAAATATGGTTAAAATAGACGTGTATATTGAGGGCCGTAAGATTATTGATAATGTATGCTTTTCTGGTATATATAAAAACGTTTGCAATTGTAAATATTGTGATTATTTTAACATGATGAAATAAAAGGCACAGGCATGACATTGTCATACATGAATATATTTCATGTACCTACATTAAAAAAAAATCTTTTAGATAAAAAAAGGAATAAATGTATAATAATAAGAGATGACACACTGAACTCCACTGCCATGGGCTAGCTAAAATATGTAAACAGCTGTAAATTTCTGAACGTGTCACGCAGAAATTAGCACGTAAATTATAATAACTAATTTTATTATGCATGAAATTCACATGCTCACTAGATGTAGTGTTTTTCAATTTCGAAAACAACTTCGTTGTTTTGACTGGTGTCATGCCTTACCGGTTTATTTTTTCTAATGAAAACATTGCAACACTTAAAACTGCAACAAAGTATAGTACATACTTATTAAAAACGTAAGTAATGTATGTAGGTTTTGTAATGTCGCAATGTGAAATCCCCCTTAATTCCTACATAAAAAATAACAAAAAAAAAAACAAAACTAAATGAACTTTTTAATCTATACCAAATTTGCGAGTTGTAGCTTAAAATGTGTGTTTTTATTTGGAAATCAAATTTTTAGCTTAATATAAACGTATTGACGTAATAGTGTTCACTAAAAGATAAATTATTCGTTTTGAAATATTAGATATTGATTTACAAACACACTAAAATTCACTGAAGTCAAAGGAAAATAACATATCAATTAGGTATTTGCCTTCTCAACTCTATTAATGATACGATACACGATTTATTCTCATGACAACTAGATGCTCCGAATTATTTTACGTAAGTAACTGTATTTTATAATATTTTGAATTAGGATTTTAGTTTTTTTTTGTGACGAACTTTCATAAAAGGGATAAATGTGGACTAATCCCTTAATCATAAAAAAAAGGTTTTTATCATTGTGTTCAAAATGTCAAAATCATATATTCAAACCATGTCTTTGCAGTAAATAAATAAATATAAACGGGTCAAATTACACAGATTGAGTTAGCTTTGAGTTTAGTTCGAGACTTTTGTTACGAGATACTAACCCAACGATGCGATAACGATATTAAACTCATTTCCGAATTTAATACGAGTATTAATTGGGATTACAAGAAAAACCGTGAATACAGTAAGAGTTTAGAGTCATATGAAACTGTTTTACGCCTAAGAACGTTTCGTCGACATAATTTCTGATCATCATCGACATATTGCCAACACGACTTTTCATCTATGAGCGATTCGTCGACAGTACATCGTTCATTATGTCGACGAATATAAAGTTATTTCGGCTGAACCGAAAGGTCGAAAATAATTTCGTCTAACCGTTTATAGGTCAAAAGACCGCCGAGGAAAATGGTTTTAGTGAAACTAAAGTCTTAACGTCACTGCGTACCACATAACACAACATACTAATTACAATCTATCTATCTATAATCTGAATTCTATCTTAAAGCCAAATAGCTGAACGTGGCCTATCAGTCTTTACAAGACTGTTGGCTCTGTCTACCCCGCAAGGGATATAGAGGTGATTATTTGTATGTATGTATGTACTAATTATAACATTTTTCCCCCTAACATGCTTGCTTTGTGGAACCGAGGTAATTTATAATATTTGCATTTTATTCTTGGAATGATTTTAAACTTCTTATTTTGTTCTGCTATGCTCTGTTTAGACAAATTTTGACAAATATGTGTGACAATTTTGACATGAATGATGATTGTATGATCTGTGCATGTTACTGATTTAATTATTTTTACTTTTAAATTAATCTACATAAAGTATATTATCTGTTTTGTTCATTAGTATTTATAAAAATCTTTAGTTTGTGTGGTTAATCTTTCAAGCTTGTCCCTTTTATTACAGTGAGGATAATTTTTTTTTATAGTGACGTGTGGTTCCTGGCACCATTACAAAAAACTGACCACTCCATCTCTTTCCCAAGGGTGTCGTAAAAGGCGACTAAAGGATAGGCTAATAAACTTGGGATTCCTCTTTTAGGCGATGGGCTAGCAACCTGTCACTATTTGAATCTCAATTCTATCACTAAGCCAAACAGCTGAGCGTGGCCTATCAGTCTTTTCAAGACTGGTGGCTCGTGTCTACCCCGCTAGGGATATAGACGTGATCATATGTATGTGTATGTATGTATGTTTGTGTATACAGACATGTAGTGTAGATGCTAATAAATCGTGTTGTATTTTTCAGGCCTTCTCCGATACAAAGTGGACTTCCAATCCATGCAGCTGGACGACGAGGAGATCGACAATTTGTACGACGTCGACGACTATTAGATGTCGCGGAGAAGAAATCGCACGATTAGTCGCAAATCGCTCGCCGCTCGGCGTCGAAGAAAATGTTATAAGAATAGCTTGTATTTACAATGTTTCTATTGGTCTCTGTATAACGATTTGTGGTTAAGCAACGTGTATATGACAGAACGCGTTTGTCGTCGCGACCGCACGGTGATTAACTCGCGTTTATTATAGCGTTTATATCGTTTGGCGCTGTGGAACGTGGACTTTACATATACAATCACGACAAATAATATTTTCGCTATGACCAGATTGGTCCATTTGCTTATAACATTTTATGTAACAAAGCACTTTTGTACCTATACATTTCACCATATTTTTTTTTGTTTTTGTTATTTATAATATGTTAGAAAACAATATGATTTGCACATAAATAAACTTGTAAATTCACTATTCTTATTTGATAAAATCTTAATGATCGACCGATTTGTTGGTAGACTAGTCGGAATCTCTGAACACCTTTATACCGTGTCGTAGATTTTGATACACATAGTTGTTGAATGTGGGGTTATCGTTTATGTTAAATCACAAATATATTTTTTTGTCAGTTATTTTTTTCGCGAATTGGCATAATTATATGAGATCTTAATATTTTAGTGTATAGTTACATATATAGCGCAATTGTTAGTTAAGGGCACTGGTGGATAGTCTTGAATCTTTGCACGCATAACGTCTTAAAGGAAAAGCTGTTTTCATCCAACATTTGGAATCAATTTCAATATATAACAGACTGATGCTTCACTCCGGTCGAGCGAGTAGAGTCAACTCGAACTAACACAAATAGTATATTTCTATCCTGCTCTCACTTTTCTATCTCTTTCTGGCTATCCTGCTTTTAATTATCTATCTCTGTCACTCCTAGAATGGTCTCTCTGTCACTCCTAAAATGGTTCTCAACATACGCGTGATATTCTGTGCCTTATATTGACATTAAGAATCCTGTCTTTCCCACTCGTCCCACTGAATTGACCCATGATATTACAAATGAGACGATTTTGTCCCAGTAATCTCTTCGGTCTGGTGACACTAAGTGACACGCCTCTTTCTCGGAGGGGTAGGCAGAGACATCTTGACACGTGTATTAAGAAATTTACGCCTACTTATATCCGTTGTTGTATACTATAGATAAGGGGTTATTTTCACAAACAGCAGTTTAACACGTTATGCTTGCAAAATTTGTAGACACTTCGGTTTTTCGCATTTATTATTATTCAGTGCGATCGCGTTTAGTTATGATCACTTTTAGCGTGCTCTTTTGGACTTTTGAAGTATATATTTAAAGACCAGTGTAGTTTTCTGTCTATGTGGGACCAATAGGTATGTTTGAAAACTACTTATTAATTATTTATTACAACATATTTATGACGTACTAGAGGCCGCCCGCGACTTCGCCCGCATGGAAACCCTATCAATCCCGCGGGAACTCTGGGATAAAAAGTAGCCTATGTGTTATTCTGGGTCTTCAGCTACCTACATACCAAATTTCATGGTAATCGTTTCAGTAGTTTTTGCGTGAAAGAGTAACAAACATCCATACATCCATACAAACTTTCGCCTTTATAATAGTAGTGACGTATTAAAGTCGTCGAGTTATACATTGAATCCTTTATCCTTTCCTTTTTTGGAGATATTTAAATGTCTTGAATAATGAAATAAGAAATGAGTATTGTTATCCAAAGAATGTGCTAATGAACACCAATATAGTTTGAGTAAAAAAAAATAATACTTTGTTAGAAGTTCTAAGTTGCAATAATGGCCCTAAAATATCCCATTCTTGAACTTAACCCCCCATTGGCAATTTAAATTGCAATTCTGTTGGTAAAGGGAAATTGGTCGTTGAAACAGATTGTAACTATATAATAAAGCAAAGTCGCTTTCCGCGTCTGTCTCTATGTATAAATGCTTAGACCTTAACAACGAGTTTTGATGTAGTTCTTTTTAATAGATAATGTGATTCAATAGGAAGGTTTTATTTATGTATAAATAAATACTGCCCGGGCGAAGCCCTGCGGGTCGCTAGTTGCAAATAAATGTAATACTTCAAATGTCTAAATTGCGCGCTCAAATTTTACGTACACGGTATAAATTGACGTCACAGCGTTTAGGAAATGTGTCATGGCAAGACTGTTAGACAATTGATTATGAAGTATTAGATCTTAAGATATACATATATATATATATATAGAAATACGTGTGTGAGAGCTGTTTTGTTGAAATTTTATCACTTGCACGATATGACAAATTGGTTAGTGAAACGTAGCGTAGGTACCGTCCACATAAAGTTGCGTTTAAAATTATGTATGTAAATATTTATTGTGACTAATTATGAGACAAATACGGCTACCCACAAAAGACAGTGCTAAAAAGTACGTGGGCTTAGTTGAAATTATTGTTTTGTCTATCAAATGGCATGCGGGCATGTTATTTTTTTGAAGATCACATTATAAGGTACTAAAGGCCGCCCGCGATGGATAGCCTATATGTTATTCTGGGTCTTCAGCTACCTACGTACCAAATTTCATAGTAATCAGTTCAGTAGTTTTTGCGTGAAAGAGTAACAAACATCCATACTGACATACTCACAAAATTTCGCATTTATAATATTAGTAGGATTTAGTAGAAGTAGCGAATCGGCGTGCCCTGCAAAAGGGTCAGAAGCTGTTTTACCGACGATCGTTTCGTCTAAAAACGGTTCAACGACGTAATTTTTCGTCATCGGAGATCGGGTGATATGACTTTTCATCTATGACCGATTCGTCGACGGGAAATTTGTAGCTCTTTTTATCGGCGAACTGTTCGAGAAGGGAAAAGTGTGTCGTCCAACCGTTTGTAGATTAATCGATCATGGTAAAACAGTTTCAGACATCTGCACTGTTTGGTGGCACGCAAGAAGTGTTATTTGTAAGTTTTGTACTGAATGAGAACCGCAGCTCTTTTCAAAATACAAGAGCACAAACAATTTTTTACTGATAAAAAGCTTTACTTTTGCAAATGTCGTACGTAAAAACAATTTCTTAGGCTGTCTGTGGTTTCACATTTGGTAAAATATATGAGTTTTCGTTTACATTGTTAGAACAGCTCTCCCCTCGTATAATTGGCACTTTTCCTAAAAGCGCTCTAGTGAATTACGTCTGCACGTCGCGAGGTATACCCGATTCGTTGCGTATGAGTTTAAACTATGTATTATAAAATAAATGGAAAATTTTAATGATAAAAACTTGTTTTTAATTTTTAATAGAGTGAAACTCTTTATGCGACGAAAGTTACCCTATTTTTAATACTCTTTGTGTAGAGGAAATTTCAAGAAGACGAAATTAAGAGAATATATACATTCCCCATAAGTTGAAATTGATAGTGAGTGTAAGGCTGGTTTTGCAAGCCCATCGCTTCAAGTCTTTTCTTTGATTGATTTGTAGCGGGAGCGATGATTCGGGAAATAGAACAGCTTCCAGATATTACTATCAGCGTTTGATCTATATACATACATTACAACTTTTTGATAATTCAACATTTTGAGAATACTCGTTCTGATACATACATACATAAAATCACGCCTCTTTCCCGGAGGGGTAGGCAGAGACTACCTCTTTCCACTTGCCACGATCTCTGCATACTTCTTTCGCTTCGTCCACATTCATAACTCTCTTCATACAAGCTCGGCGGTTTCGGGTACTTTTGACCTGACCCTTTACCAGGACGTCCTTAATTTGATCAAGACGTTCGTCTAGGTCTTCCCACTCCGACCTTTCCCTCCACACTCTCCTTGTATATCTGCTTAGTCAACCTGCTTTCATTCATCCTCTCCACATGACCGAACCATCTTAACATACCCTTTTCTATTCCTGTAACTACATCTTCTTTCACATCACAACATTCCCTTATCACGCTGTTCCTTATCCTGTCACTCAATTTCACACCCATCATACTCCTTAACGCTCTCATTTCCACTGCATTTATTCTGCTTTCATGCTTCTTTTGCCATACCCAACTTTCACTCCCATACATTAATGTCGGGACCAACACGCCCCTGTGCACAGCCAGTCGAGCCTTTTTGGATAGTTTCTGACTGCTCATAAAGGCATGCAAAGCTCCATTCACCATGTTCCCCGCGTTCACTCTCCTTTCAATATCACTATCATACTTGCCATCTGATGTAAACTTTGATCCTAGATATACAAACTCTTTCACTTGCTCCACTTTTTCTCCTCCAATCAAAATATTACATGCTGTCATTTCTTTCTCCATTTCAAAAACCAGTGTTTTAGTTTTACTTACGTTCACTTTCATTCCTTTCTCTTTTAAAGCTTCATGCATACAGTTTACCATCTCCTGTAACTCCTCCGCTGATGACGCCAGTATAACCTGATCGTCGGCATAGAGCAGACATTTGACGAGTAACTCATTCATCCTTAATCCACTTTTAGACTCTTTCAAATCTGTCAAACAGCTATCCATAAATAGGTTGAACAGCCACGGTGACGCAACACATCCTTGCCTAACGCCTTTCTCAATCTTAAACCACTCAGTGTGCGCTCCGTTTATCCTGACACAAGCACTCGAATCCTCATATAAGGATTTCAGTGCTCGTATTTAGAGACTGCTCACCCCATGCATAGAAAGTGCTGACCACAATTCATTCCTCTCAACTCTGTCATAGGCCTTTTCCAGATCTACGAATGTGCAATAGACTTTTTGACTCTTGGCCAAAAACTTTTCGGCTATGCACCGCAAGGAAAAGACCTGATCAGTACATCCCATTCCCTTTCGAAATCCCGCTTGAGCATCCCATATTTTGTCATCAGTTTCATTCCTGACTCTATTAATCAATACCTTAGCATACAATTTGCCGACGACGCTAAGCAGGCTTATACCACGATAATTTTTGCAGTCCAGCTGTGACCCTTTTCCTTTGTAAAGTGGCACGATAACAGCCTTACACCAATCTTTTGGTACTCGGCCGCTTCTCCAACACAAATTGAAAAGGCAGTACAACTGACTAGCCACTACGCCTTTTCCTGCTTTAAGCATCTCGACCGACACTCTATCACACCCAGCAGCCTTTCCCGCTTTCATACTCCCAAGTGCCTCCACAATTTCGAACATTTCAATTTCGCCTTCCATCTCATTCTCTTTTTCTTCGCTATAGCAGAAATCTCGTTCTGATAGTTCAACATTTTGCAAACTCAACATTATAAGCATTCAACTTTTCGGCCATACGAACTGAACAAGCTAAACGTGGTCTAGCAGTCTTCAAGACGCTCTAAACTTCAATGCTCTGTCTTCCCCGTAAGGGATATAGACGTGATTATATGTATATACTATGTATGTATCTATTGGCACACAAGAGGCCACGTTCAGCTGTTTGGCTCACTGATAGAATTGACATACATATGGTCACGTCTATATCCCTTGCGGGGTAGGCAGAGCCAACAGAGAATTGACATTCATATAAAGTGACAAGTGCTAGCCGGTCGCCTCTTCCCTATGGATGTCGTAAAAGCGACTTTTAAGACATCTAATGTAAGCTTCTATTTTGTCCAGACTGTACCAGCTGCTTCTCTACCCGTGTAGATTGTTAAAGTCGATCAATGAAAAGACTAAAAAAAACTTGCATTTTTAAGGCGATGAACTAGCAACGCGGACACTATTTGAGTCTCAAGCTCAACGTGACCTTTCAATATTTTTTAGACCTGACTCTATCTACCCCGTGAGGAAAACAGGCGTGATTATATGTATCTAAGTGGAAGCACATATTACGTTTTATCCATTACTAGCTGTGCCCGTGACTTCGCCCGCGTGGAATAGTTTTTTGGGCATAATTGAAACCCCACAAAGAATAATTTCCCCCGTTTTATTCCCCTCCTAATAGTTGCCGCGTGATGTTATAATATATAGCCAAAAGCCTTCCTCGATAAATGATCTATTCAACACAAAAATATTTCTTCAATTCGAACCAGTAGTTCCTGAGATAAGCGCGTTCAAACAAACTCTTTAGCTGTATAATATTAGTAATGGGGTAGCGTATGCAGGGCCAGCAGTCACAAACACTTTAAGGTCACGTTCAGCTGGACAGTAAACATAGCACTCCTTTTTTGAATTGGAGGTTAAAAACTTCGTTCAATTCTATTTAGTTTTTCGACCGGCTGATCCAAAATTTTCCGCTGTTCCACGGCCTCTTACAAAATGATTGGAAAAAAAAATGAAAAAGGTCGTCGGACAATAAGATGACGCAAGTTTCGATTTGAAAGTAATGTTTTTGCTGACGCCTTCAGGGCCGCGTTTTTTGTAAAGTCACAGCTGTAAAGCGACTACTCCAAAATAGTTGATAGTTCTCAACGTGTTCAAATTCAAAATTTTTATTCATTGTTATAGGATACTATATATCGCTTAACAATTGTTAAAACGTATGGTTTAACAACATTGGTTGACGTCAAATAAATTACTTAAAACTAAGTTTACTGCCGCTTCCAAGGCGTCAGTGCAGAAGAAGCGGTAACAAACATGAATATAAAATTTCGAAAATCACCAAGAGAGGATTTTACATACGTACATATAGTTACGTCTATTCCTTCCGCTGAGACAGAGCCAACAGTCTTAAAACCTGAAAGGCCGCGATCAGTTTTAGGGCTTAGGTAATGATAGAATCGAGATTCAAACAGTGACAGGTTGCTAGCCCATCGCATAAAAGAAGAATACCAAGTTTGTAAGCATATCCCTTAGTCGCCTTTTACGACATCCATGGGAAAGAGAAGAAGTGGTGCTATTCTTTTTTTTATTAGTGCCGGGGACCACGCGACACCGTTTTATAAACCGTTTCAGAACGTTTTATATAAAGACGGTTCGAATTTAAAGTAGCCAAGTAATACCTACGCAGTACAAAATTTCATTTTTTGCTCCATTACGTCAAAGCGCTAGCAATTTATCGTTTTTGAATTTCTATTCCGAAATAAAATTTGGTCAAAATTGCAGATAGGTTGGTACTTATCTAACCGATTTTATAAAAAAATTTATGCTATGTTTTATACAGTTAACATTATCACACACACACACAATCAGGTTTATATACCTTGCGGGATAGACAGAGCTTTTGACATTTATTGAAATGATTAGGTACCTGTACGAAAATTACATACAAAATTCAAAACGACCAAGCCTTCCATTCACCGTCACTAAATGCAGCTATATGCGAGGTAATGGCCGTCTAAAAATAGCATCAGAATTGAGAGAAGCTATTTATAGGCGTAACGGTAATGTTTGGAGTGAAAAAGTTTGGAAAAAAACGCAATCAAGAACTGGTTTTTGGCTGGTGGTTCTACAAAAAACGCATTGGGGCCGTACTACAAACTTGATTTGGTTTAGGTATAATGCGTCAAGCAGTATTGGACGCTACTTAAATAGAATAAAATTTAATTTGGCTTGACATTCGTATATGTCAATTTTGATTTGAACTTGAGATTTTACATTTAGGCGATGGATGTAGCTACTTTTAAGCTATTCGCTCTATCTACCCCGAAAAAAAATAAAGATGTGATATTGATATATTTATAGATATTCATAAATAATCATGCAATAAAACCACAGGATAGCTTGGACACGAATGACATGTATTTTCAAGATGCGCGCGCATGGGACGCCGCACCACAGATAAACAAGAACATAACAAGAAAGAGTTTGTATAACATTTCAAACTTCTTTGAACATATATATCATTCCTCCACACTTATTTTAAGAACCTGTTGAAAATTATGTACATTAATCATAATACTTATTAGATACATTTAAACTAAAAATAACAACTTGTTAAATTAGTAGATATTAATTACAAATACTTTCTGTAATCAACCCGTGGAACATTTCGTCTAGGGCGAGTGAGAGTTTCCGGCGGATCTACCACCGCTGCATCGCTACTGACGCCCTGCACTTGCTCAGAACTATGCTCGGCTGAGGAGTCATTTTGAATTTCAATGATTCTCTCACTTTCCTCCTCCTCACAATCTCTGCCAACTTCCCTGTCTCTATTATTTGTTACATGCTGAGGTTGTGAACTCATTTGAGTTTCATCACTTTGAGTTATCGCAGCCGGTTCTTGGGAAGAGACAGCAGTAACAGGACTCGAAAAAGAAACATCATCAAGCAGATGGCCATCAGCTACTTCATTCTCACCGCCGGTATAATTAAGCAGTTGATCAACATGTCTGATACAATATTCATCTAAACTATCTATAAAAATTTTGTACATTTTGTTACCTACTTTCTCTTTAATTATTCCTAGTTGCCAAGTTTCCATCCGCGCACTATACCATCGGCACCACACCTTGTCTCCTATACCAAACGATCGCCTACCCGGCACAGGCACTGAGCTGTGCTCTCTTTCCGATGGCAAAATAAGGTCGAGACGAGTGCGAAGTTTACGACCAAACATTAACTTGGCTGGCGTTTCTCCGGTGGTACAATGCACGGCATTTCTATAATTGAATAAATATCCTAAAAGATGTTCCTGAATTTCGCACAGACTTAAATTTTCTTTAAGTATACATTTTAACATCTTTTTACATGTTCTGACAGAGTTTTCGGCTTGTCCGTTACTAGGAGGGTGGTAAATAGGTGACGTCATATATTTGATACCATTTGCTGAGCAAAATGACCTAAATTCGAGAGAATTTATTTTCGTGTCGTTGTCAGATACTAAGACGTCTGGAATACCAAAAGTAGCAAATAATACTTTAAGCTTAGTAATTAAAGCGGTCGTTGAAGTTCCATTGTGCATATACAAACACTCCAACCATTTGCTATGTGAATCCACAACCACCAAGTATACCCTTTGCCCTATAGTCATATAGTCGATGTGTATGCGCTGCCACGGGCGGGCGGCGGCGGGCCAGGGCGCGGGCGGGTCGCGCGGCGGGGCCCCGCGCGCCGACACGCACGCCGCACACGCTCCCACCCAGCGCTCGATGTCACCATCGATGCCCGGCCACCACATTCTACTACGAGCATTACTTTTACTCTTGGTTATACCTAAGTGGGAATCGTGCAATTCCTGTAACATCTTATTTCTAAGCTTTGAAGGTATCACTATCCTATGTCCTCTCAAAAGACAACCATTTTCAAACTGCAAATCCGATTTACATTGGAAATACGGTAAAACAGACGTACAACTAATTTTTCTGGGCCAACCATATTGCAAATATTTTACTACAGTCATTATGGTTTCATCTTGTTGGGTCGCTAGTATGATATCTTTCAAGGCGGTAGCCGGTGACGCCGCGTCCAAAAATTTCAGGGCATAAAGACTGTCGACATCCTTACCATTTTCGTCGATTGACTTTACCTGTAAAGGAGCGCGTGAAAAAAAATCTGCTACTGCATTGTTTTCGCTAGATACATATTGTACTGTATAATTATAAGCCGATAATATAATCGCATACCTTTGCAAACGCAAGGCTGTAGTTATCGGTATACCGGACTTATTGTTAAATATCGATACTAGCGGCCTATGATCCGTTTTTAAAATGAAAGGATCATCACGGCCATAAAGATACTGGTGAAATCGCTTGACGCCAAATATAATGGCGGTCGCCTCTTTTTGAATTTGGCTGTAATTTCGTTCGCTAGCCGCTAGGGATCGCGATGCATATGCCAGGGGCCGCTCGGCGCCGTCAGCAGTCCGCTGAGCCAGCACCGCGCCGAGCCCGGCCGGGCCGGCGTCCACGCTCAGCACGAGCTGCGCGGCGGGGTCGAAGTGCGCCAGCACGCGCTCCGAGGCTAGCTCGCGGCGCACGGCCGCCATGCTGCGCCGTTGTCGCTCTCCCCACTCCCACGGAACATCACTTCGCAATAGCTCGTGAAGAGGGTTCAATAATGAAGACGCATTAGGGATAAAATTTCTATAATAGTTAACTACACCTAAGAACCTCTTTACCTCACTGACGTTAGTCGGGTCTGGCGCGTTTAGAATAGCCTTTACTTTATCGGGACAAGTTTGAAGTCCTTCCTTGCTAATAACATAACCTAAGTATTGTACGCTTTCCCTGAAAAACTCGCATTTTTCTTTTTGAAGTCTTAATCCAGCATCATTCAGCCTACTCAGAACTTCGTGCAGTCTCTTTAAATGAATATCCGAATCTGATCCGGTTATACAAATATCATCCAACCAGACACTTACCCCTTTAATGCCTGAAAGCAACGACTCCATTGACTTCTGAAAAATTGCCGGCGCGTTCGCCAAGCCGTAAACTAAACGAGTATATTTAAAAAGCCCTTTATGCGTATTAATTGTAGTGAGATCCTGAGACGATTCCTCTAATAAAAATTGATTGTAGGCATTTTTTAAGTCAATTTTACTATACCGTTCACCACCTCCAATTTTCGCGAACACTTCCTCTATACGAGGTAACGGATATTTATCAATAATAAGATCTTTGTTTAATGTAATTGAAAAATCACCAGCAATCTTGACTTGACCATCGCTTTTTAAAACGGGAACAATAGGTGTAGCGTAGTCAGAATGGTTAACGGGAACAAGAATACCTAACTTGACTAATCTATCAATTTCTTGTTCTACTTTTTCTCTGAGAGCAAAGGGTACACTACGTGGTTTAAAATATTTAGGATTGGAGTTATCCTTAAGCTGTAATTTAACTTTAAACTTATTAAACGCACCCAGCTCGTCACGCCACAAGTTCGAAAACTTTGCCAGTAATTGCTCTAACTCATTCTTATTTGTAACAGAGTATAAGCCGCTTGTTATCACTAAATTAAATGCAGACATAAAATCCCTACCTAATAGAGGAGGACCTCCATTTCTCACTACAAAAATCTTTAATTGCTTTTTTGTATTACTATAGAACACTTCAATAGTAAAATATCCTAAGGGAATTATTTTACTTCCATCATATAGGCACATTCTTAAATAACTCTGGTGCAATTTATAGGTTGAAAAATATTTTTCATACAATTTCTCGGAAATTACGCTATTACCAGAGCCTGAATCTAATTCCATGGAAATAATTTTACCACCTAAACAAACATCAATCAAAATTGGCTTATCGGTTACATACCTCAAATTAAAATTTTGACATTCCTCACAATTCAAGGCAATGTTTTCAGGGGCTTGATATTCCATTGTCGAATTGCAATGATGAATCTGATGGTCGGACGATTTTTTAGCCGCTGTACACACTTTCTTCAGATGGCCTTTGACACCACATTTCTGACATTTATAAGTCTTGTAGCGGCATTTCTCACTTGTGTGATTTTTTAATCCGCAAACCAAGCAACGACATGATATATCCGCTACGTCGCCGCGCGCCGCGCCGGGCCGCTGTTGATCGCCTCGGCCGGTTTGAAATTTTGCTCGCAGTATCGGCTCTTCCTTCAATATAGCAGATTCTTCTTTACACATGACTTTCGCCTGCTTAGCACAGGCCGCTTGCTCCGCTAACTCTATAGCCCTCGTCAACGTCAGCGTCGACGCATTTTGCTCAAACAACTTATCGCGTTCCGGGCCGGCGCCCAAGCCGAGGACGAAACGATCCCTCAGATTCGTTTCCAAAGCGGTGCCAAAGTCGCAATAGCTTGCCAGACCTCTCAGTCGCGCCGCCCAGTCTCCTAATTTCTCGCCTGGACTTCTACTAGCTCCGTAAAATTTCGCCTTGTCAACAAATGAGCCTTGTCTTGGTTTAAAATGACTATCGAGTAACTCAATTAATCTTGTGAAACCTAATGTGTCCAATTCCAAGGGATACGCTAAATTACGCAACAAGCGATATGATTCTTCATCAAGATGAGTTAAAAGAATACCGCTTTGGTTTTCTTCCTTAACGCTGTTGATCTTTATAAATTGCGTCAACTTACCCTTGAATATAAGCCATTCGCTTACTTTGTGATCAAAAATCGGTAAGTTCCCTAGGAATGCCATTTTCCTTCAATATTGTGGATAAATTGATCCCATTCGTCGCCAAATGATATATTTATAGATATTCATAAATAATCATGCAATAAAACCACAGGATAGCTTGGACACGAATGACATGTATTTTCAAGATGCGCGCGCATGGGACGCCGCACCACAGATAAACAAGAACATAACAAGAAAGAGTTTGTATAACATTTCAAACTTCTTTGAACATATATATCAGATATTTGTATGTATGTTGAGTCGAGATGGTGTCGAAAAATACCATTGTATATTACTAGTTTTTCTAAGTGGTTTCACAAGCGCGAATTTAGCGTCACCTTAAAGAATGCAGGTTTTTCGTAAGTCCCACGAGAACATTAATTTTTACTTTGATTCTCAATTCTATCATTAAGCCAAATAGCTGAACGTAGCCTATCATTATTTTCAAGGGGGCTCTGTCTACCCCATATGTATGTACCCATGTATGCTTTTGAAAAATGATGCAATACGTTTCAAAATTTCGTTATATTAAAACTATAAGCTATAATTCGTTTTTGTTGTAAAAGTTGAGAACGGAGTTCATTGAACCTTACTTTAACGGATGTAGCAACATTATAATATTAATATTTAAACTAGATTAACAACTTTTCTTGAGGCTTCCACCGCGTGTATTTAGTTTTAGTAAGAGTATATTTTGTTTGAGTCTTAACTTTTAACCACATCTCAAACTGAAATTTCCGTTTTTCCCGTTCTTGTGAGATTTTCGGAAATATGTGTCTATAAGTATGTTTATCCACGGATATTTAACTTTTTTCAGAGTTTCATTGAAATTGGGGCCTTGGGACCCCTTACGGGGTAGACAGAGCCAACAGTCTTGAAAAGACTTGTAGGCCACGTTCAATTGAGATTCAAATAGTTACAGGTTGTTAGCCCATTCGCCTAAAAAAAAGAATCGCAAGTTATAAGCCTATCCCTTAGTCGCCCTTTACAACATCCATGGGAAAGAGATGGAGTGGTCCTATTCATTTTTTGTATTGGTGCCACTACTTACTAAGTAAAATCTGGATGGAATCAGAATTGGAAAATCTTTTTCTAGTATTCTTCCTGTATTGAATGAATTCAGCCTTCAAAAGTAAAGAGCATTATTCCCAACATTTTCCAAATTTCAAATGACCTTAGAAAACCAGCTACAGTCATGCATAACGGAGATCTTTGTTCACTGGACAATATCGAGAAAATACCCATTATTCCTTGATCCCCAAGATGTAAGAGTTATCTTGAAAGCAAGTGTCAATGTAACTTGGACATTTAATTTGTAACCATGAAATTGTAACCAATTTATTAAGATCTTTAAATGTGTAATTACTATACAATTTTAAAGGTCAAGATACGGTAGTGGCTGTCGGATTGTTACTAAAAATAACTCCAGTACAGGTTTTTAATCTATTTTTGTATTAAGTGGAGGTTATAAATAATTAATTTCACTTTTTTTTTGGTGACTAACCTCATTTATGCTTCTTAAGAATAGTAAAATGCGATGGCTGACAATTCTGTTCTACAGTTTTTATCAGCGACTTATTTCGTGTTTAATAAAATATCTTATAAGCTAGAGACCCGCCCCGGCTTCGCACGGTTAGCATTTATAAATATAATCCTTCCTTAGAAATCCCTTTGATTGCCGTGTGGTTCCCGGCACCAATAGAAGAAATAATAAGATCACTCCATCTCTCTCACATGGATGTCGTTAAAAGGCGACTAAGGGATATGCTTATAAACTTGGGATTCTTCTTTAACGCGATGGGCTAGCAACATGTCAGTATTTGAATCTCAATTTTATCATTTAGCCAAATAGCTGAATGTGGCCTATTAGACTTTTCAAGACTGTTGGCTCTGTCTACCCCACAAGGGATATAAACGTGACCATATGTAAAACCCTTTTTCCAAGATGTCACACTCGGTTACCCTCATTTCACTGGAAAGGAACCCAGGGTTCGCTTGTGTTTACGACCTAAGTCAAGTTTTTACACGAAGCTCATCTGACCTCCGTAACTTTGCAGGAGAAGCCATAATGGATCATGGTAACATATCTTATAGTTGTAGCCTGAATGTCTTGATTTTCTCACGAAGTCACCGCAATAGCATCAGTTAGGTACCAATCAAACTAACATACGTTTCATAGAAAAGAGTTATTGGTAATGGCCGCGGTGGATTCGAATCTATGTACCTTGGAACGGGCACACTTTTTCGAGTCGTACACCTTTGCCATTCGACCACTATTAGTATAAATAAATAATAGCCTTCAAGTAAGTATGTATTTTAGGTTGGGGCCCACTTTCTAAAATTAGCATAAATTTATTGACTTTGTATTTATAAATAACGTAAAAAAAAACCCATGGGATTTTCCACTGTGAGTAAAAAATTTTTGTTCAACGTTAAAAGCGATTTCATAAGGTCCGTATTAATTATCTTATTATGAACTAGTCATTTATTTGTTTGTGCTGTAGTAACTTATAACTATGTGTTACGTTCGCGCCGTATGGTTTAAGGAATAATTAATCTTTACAAACTCAACCTGCAAGATGCTAGATAAATGTGCTCCTGTTGCCTTAGTCGCCTTTTACGACATAGATGAAGTGGTCCTATTCTTAAGAGCCGGTAACCACGCAATAGTCTAAATACACGTTATAAACTTGGGATACTTTAGCGCTAATACTTAATTAATCCAACCAGCTAAATGACCTTCGCTTCTTGTGCCTTACCTACTCTTTCTACCCCGTAAGGGATATGAAGACTTATGTGTGCGTTTGATATACGCAAGCGAAAACTACTCGTATACTAACAGTGAAAGCTATATAGCGCATTATATCAAACCTTGAGAACCTATGAAATTTTATATCAAAGTATCGATTCGAAAAAAAAATTCTATCTTCACGCAGACGCTGTGATATGAAATTTTTTACAACCTCCCCCCGCGCCCCTCCTTCGTCCCTCCGTCTCGAAAATCCTGGAGGGAGCGGCGAAAAAAGAAAACCGGAAAGTAAGCACGTAAAAATGGAGACGGGGATATAGGTATACCTTTATCTTCAGTCCGGGACATCGCACTTGTGAGAGTCTTACTAATATTATAAATGCGAAAGTTTGTGAGTATGTTAGGATGTCAGATGGATGTTTGTTACTATTTCACGAAAAAACTACTGAACCGATTACGATGAAATTTGGTATGTAGGTAGCTGAAGACCCATATAGGCTACTTTTTATCCCACAGTTCCCACGGGATTGATAAGGTTTCCATGCGGACGAAGTCGCGGGCGGCCTCTAGTTTCAAATATATTTGAGTAATGATGATTGCTGCATCTTTGCGATACAAATTAAAGTGATTTATAAAGAACCTAATCTATGTCTTTATAATAGGACCACTCCATATCTTTCTTCTTGTAGGCGATGGGCTAGCAACCTGTCACTATTTGAATCTAAATTCCAGGGAAAAATGGAACCAAATGTTGATGCATAAAAACTATGAATATTTCGGATCATCGGACAATCTTGTTTTTTTTTACAGTTGACATTGACCTGACATACATACATACATAAAATCACGCCCTTTTCCCGGGGGGAGTAGGCAGAGACTACATCTTTCTTTAGCTTCTTCCACATTCATAACTCTTCATGCAGGCTCGGCGGTTTCGGGTACTCTTGACCTGACATCCTGACGTATTCCACTTTGGGCACATCTTATGCCATAGTATCACTGACATGAATAATTACAAACATCAGTGACTAGAATAACTCTTCCACATTGGACACCATATCCACAGGTGCCCAATGTGGAAAAAAATTAAGATTTTTTTTTTATTCGCTTTTTCGGTCACTAATCGATTGATTTTTGAAATATTTTATACCAACAAGTGATATAAATATTAAAGTCAAGTGGTCAATGCATATTCCTACTGCATTCATTTCGATATTTCTAACCCACGCTAACAAACAATGGTGCTACAAATAAGTATATGCTAATGTGTGCGTCAATATTACAGTCGGTTAGTATGTAAACATACATACATATAATCACGTCCATTATCCCTTGCGGGGTAGACAGAGCCAACAGTCTTAAAAAGACTGATAGGTCACGTTCAGCTGTTTGGCTTGATAGAATTGAGAATGAAATAGTGACAGCTTGCTAGTCTGTCACCTAAATGAAGAATCCCAAGTTTATAAGCCTATACCTTAGTCGCCTTTTACGACATCCTTGGGAAAGAGATGGAGTGATCCTATTCTTTCTTTTCTAATGGTGTCGGATACCACACGGCACATGTAAACTTTTAAGTTTTTTATCTATATATTTTCTCCAATTTGCGGGGGACGGAGGCATCTAACTAAATAAGCGGGAAATTATGATACGAGTTTACGATATAATATCTTCCGTGTATCTGTTTTCCGTAATCGCAATCGTACACCACGTGGTCGTGACGTGTTATGCGAATGTATTGAAAATCGTTTGGTATTTGTAAGTATTATCAGCAAGGATCGTCCTCTAATAATAACTTTTACTTATGCTATTAATAAAAAAAAATTATTACTTATATTATTTCAAAGACATGTCTATTTAAAAAAATACTTACGTGATAAACTCCATTGCGATGCCATAATATTGATAAGAAAAAATCGCTCAAGACAGCCGTCGGCTGTAAACCGAAAACCTTCGGCTTGGGGAATAAAAAAGAAAAAATAAAAATGTCGTAAAAATGGCATCGAGGGGCAGAGGGGGTGGCAGGGTGCTCCTCAAACTTCCAAGCCAACAACGTTTCGAAAATCGATCACGCGCCTCGTCGTGTGTGTACAGTTTTGAATTTCGAAGAGAACTATATGAAAATTCCTATAAACTGCCCACGCAAGCCATTTGCGGCCATAGATACCTTGTAATAAAGGTGAAACTTGTCTGTTTTTGTTTTATTTGTGTGAGAAACACACACAGTTGCAGAGTTACCAAAATATTAATGGCGGCCTCGCCCGCTAAAATAGATTTTTTGTACGGCCCCTTATTTCGACAAAACGGAATTTGGGTTGGATCGTAAAAAAACCTTTTTCGGAACATTCTCGTATACATTTTTATGTTGTAAGCGAATTGGATATTTTCATCAGTTATAAGGTAGTAAGGGCGTCAATTTTCTTCATTCAGTTTTTCTTCAATCATTATGTACCTTGACACTTTTGGCTTCCCCAGAAGGTCGGGATGTTGACCATTTGCTTACTATTGTCTTGCCATTAGCTTCACACAGATATACATTGGAAACTCATCGAAGGTTCATGGGGTTCCCTCCCACTTCTTTTTTTCCTGATATCAATGACTTTGAGATTTTCAAGGCAAGAGTGAGTTACTTATTTAAATCATTTAACCATGCATGCACCACCTAAGACATCACCTTGCTTACATTCAGACAGATTGAGGCATTAATTATGCCTACTATCAGCCATACATACTCTTTACCTACTTCATTGTAAGTAATCCTAATATTATAAATGTAAAAGTTTGTAAGTAAATCTACCAACGTTATTTGAGGAAACAACACAAACGTATTTATAATACTTACAGATTATAAAACAGTTACAGAGATTCATAGTCCTAAGAATTCTAACTTACAATAGATACAATAATAAGATACATCAAATAAAAAGTATGCTACAATATACACGCGAGTGAAGCCGCGGACGTTAATGAATAATTCTTTTTCGTCAGTCGTGATTCCATGACAGATTTGATCGGAAAATCTTAACTTTTACAATTTGCGTGGAAAGGGAAGCAGATGGCACAGACAATGTATTTTTTTTCTTTTTTTTTAAGTTTTTTTTTATTTGTAGGCCAGCACGATACTTGACGGCACCACCCACCTATTTTAAAATATGATTAGGTAATAAACGACTTAGCAGTTAACCTGACTTGGTTTTGACGAGTCATTGAACGGTCACAATCTATTTTTAGAACATAGTTTCTTGAATATTTTAAGTTCAGGTTGGATTTTGGATTTGGATTTTGTATCTGTTACATTAAATTTTGTACTGTACTCGAATTCATAGTCTAACATTTAACATAGTAAAGCCAAGTTTAAATGAAAAGTTCTAGTAAATGCCTGACCATGACCATCAAGCACTCAATACCCGACGAGCTTGCATGGAAAGATTAATGACTGACAATAAAGCGAAATAAATATTATACGGCAAATCATGCTAATTTCTGTTCCCGCGGGAATTCCGGTAAATCATCTCTTAGTGCCTCCCTAGACCACATAAAGAACCTACACGCCAAATTTCATGTTTCTAGAGACTTTAGACCCAGCGGTTTTGGCCGCTGGTTGATATGTCAGTCAGTCATTCACTTTCTTCTTTTATATATTTAGATAAGTATTTGTTAATACTATTATTATTTGGGTTTAAAACTCAAACGGAGTCGTCAGTAAGTACACAAGTTTCCGGCCAAATCTCTTATCTTTGTTACATTGGAATTTTTGACCGATAACAAATAATGGTAATTGTTAAAATAATGCCAATAGCCAAAACTTACGTCCATTTTCCCATACGTACAATAATGATATACCTGCTATGCTTTACTTATTTTAAGTGCGAAAATTGGTCTGTTTGTTTTGTAAAACTTTCACGGCTGAATCGATTTTAATGAAACTTTTTTTTTACTACCTCTTCAGAGCATTCCATCTAACGTAAGTCAGACGATTGTAGGAATGATCAATTTTATCTAGTGCAACAAATAGTTGGTTCACGAGGTGATATTGCTGACTGGTTGATAGTTCGTGTCGTTTTCACCTATTTCCTGCCTATAGGATTGTGAACTCAACGTTGGTTGAACACCAGGAGGATGAGAATTACAGAAGGCACGACAATCTTTCTCGGCCATGATGGTAAGTAGATATGTAGTGTAATGTATACAAAGGATGTAAATGCATAACGTCTAATGAAGTATTTTATGTCAGTGAAAACTATCAAGTATAGCTAGGTACACATCAGCTACACATACAGGAAGCTGCGCATACATACACATTTTTATATAGAAAACGGCCGTTCACTAGCTTGCCTACCCTATCCTATACCTATAGTAAACATTATATAAAAACTTCAAAATAGTACGGCTTCTCACACTATGACGAGACATTATGCGATTATATAGCTGAAGTTGTATAAAGTAGAAAATACTATAAAGTCCAATATCGCCCGCACAGAATAGACGCCCGTCTCGTTCGCGCAACCGAATCGTTTCGAGTTTTCCCGTTCACGATCCAACTCAAAATACGCCAAAAATGACGTCGAGCCGAGCCAATGTTTCGAAAACAGTGTCTCGCGTTTCTTTCTACGGATACCGCGCGCCCACTCGCTATTTATTATTTGGAATTTTCCAAACGACTGATTACCGCTCGTAGTAAGTTTTACAAACAAATTCGTATCCGTTTCGTATTTTTCGCGATTAGCGCCAAATAGGAAAGACGTAAGTGGCCATGTCAATAGAGTATATTCTCGCTCAGCTGTACAGATTAACCGGCTATGAAGGGTGACCCCTTTTAGCAACTATTGTGTACGCGAACCTTGAATTTTCTATCAAGCCGGGTTGCGCATAGAAAATTCTGACAGCTCGGGACCGTCCACAAGAAATAATGTCGTTTTTATTACATTTTTTGATAAATTATTATTCTAGTTTCGATTCGGCGACGATCCAAAGGCCTTATCGATTTTCCTATTTAGCGCGCGATTGTATTTTGTACTTTTTCGAAAGGTCCACGGCGGGGAGTCTATGCGCTTTCGAAAAACATAAAAATTTTCACAGCAGGCGAACGTACGTGGAGCGCGCTGCCGTAAATTGCTAATAATTCAGTTGATTGCACAGTTACAGTGCCCGAATATGGGTTAGCGGCAAGGAATTCGAAGATCTAGCGACCATTGACTTCTGTGATATTTAAATTGTTTGTTTGTGTGTGTTTATATTTGTTTGTTTCATAGTTGTGTTGAGTGCATTCCGGCCGTGAAAGTGTGTGAAAAAATTGTGTTTTTGTGAAACTTATACGATGGAAATTTTCTTAGCTGAATGGATGTTAGGCGGTGGCCTTCCTGGCGCCGGTTACGGATGCTAATCTATCAGTCTTGTAAGTATTCTTAACTTTTCTAACATCTGTACTTCTAGGTCGACCTGTCAACACTACCCGAGGGGTATCAAACCATATAAATGAAATGCCAACAATCTAGTCTATTACACAAACTCTAATTTAAAAGGCCTTGAAGGGCACTCACATAGCTCAAAAGTAATATCACTTGTGAATGGAACACTACCACTTAAACGAATAAAAGAATTATTTTTTCACATCTACCCAATAACACTCTTATTGCTCCTTTGAATTATTATAGGGGTGATAATCTTTTAAACTCTTCCTCCTGGATTTACTAAATATTTTGTAAATGACCACACATTGTGTGAAATACTTCAAAAATAATTAAAAACAGCTGTTCTTAATATTTTGCTGCTAAGGGATTTATAATAGGGTAATGACTAATGTAGGAGATTGGAATGTCATATTAAAAATGTAAACAAACAAAATTTACCTACTTGAGCCATAATTCCTGTGGTAATTTAACCTTTTCCTGTGTCAAATTTCTTGATATTTAGTTTTAATATATTAACTTGATAGTTTAGTTTTTCATAGATAAAAATTATATTTTCTTTTTACCTAATTGGAATTTAGCCAGAGGTGTTGCTCCCATTGGTATTACATACATATAATCACGTCTATATCCCTTACTAGGGTAGACAGAGCCAACAATCTTGAAAACACTGAAAGGTCACGTTCAGCTGTATGGCTTAATGAAATTCAAATAGTGACAGCTTATAGTGACAGCTTGCTATCGCAACACTCACAAGAAGAATCCTTAGTTTTTCAACCATTCCCTTAGTCGACTTTTTAGAACATCCATGGGTAAGATACACAGTGGTCCTATTCTAAAATGCCAAGTAACACCCAGCAACCCTGGTAATTTCAGTGTAAGTTAAAAAGTCTAGGGTGGTAACATCTTTTACAATAGTTTTCTCAGCTTTCTAGTCAAATTCGACAAATTTATATTCAACTAAAGGCTTGACATCTGTGACAATTTCAAGATAAAAAGTGCCCTATGTGTTATTCCTGGTTATATTCTACCAGTGTACTTAATTTCATCAAATTCCGTGTAATAGGTTTTGCGTGAAATATTAACCTATGCACACACACCCTTGCAAACTTTTGCATTTTCAATATCTGTAGGACTAGATTTTGTTCATTGGTTTAGATGTGTTCATAGTTTGGTCATCTTCATTCTTAAAAGTGGTTAAGTTTTAGAATTCTATAGGTAGGTAAGAAAATTATTCATCATTGAGACCCTTCAATGATGCCCAAATCAACTATTCTACGTGGACAAAGTTGCGGGCACAGCTAGTAATAATTAAAAAAATATTGTTTTTTATGAATTCCCAATTTTAAATAGATTTATGTACAGTGTGTACTGAATTTTGATTTAGGTTCAAATCAAACTACAATTCATTACGAGGTTCCTGTGCCAAGCTCAAGCCATATGTTTTTATCATTCAGATAATTATCACTCCAATAATAAGCCTTCTCACGAAGTACTTTCTTTACATACTCTTTGAATTTTTGTTTAGGCTATCCATTGTAATTAACTTGATTAACATCACATTGTGTGCAAGTTGATAATACTTTTTTTTAATCAATCCAGTTCAGTAATTTGATCTTATGTTCTTTCTGATCATCATCTGATTGGCCCTGAATGGCGTGGCTTCGAATCTCGACAGTGATAGCATTTTGTCGTGTGGTTCCCGGCACCAATACAAAAAAGAATAGGACCACTCCAAATCTTTCCCATGGATGTCGTAAAAGGCGACTAAGGGATAGGCTTACAAACTTGGGATTCTTTTTTAGGCGACAGGGCTAGCAACATGTCACTATTTGATTCTCAATTCTATAATAAACTTATCACTACATATTATAAAGTAAAGCTCCCCCTATTTCCCTTTCTGTATGTACTTGCTAATCTCGGAAAGTTGTGGACGTATTTTGTTGCCTGAATGTGCAGGTTTCCTCACGATGTTTTCCTTCAACATCGCGAACACTATAAATTAAATAAATATATATTTGAACACTGCTTAATCGATTTTGATGTCCGACAAAATTCCATTGACATCCTGCATTGTTTCAGTTTTCATCAAAATCAGACTAACACAACGGTTCAAAAGTTATCGCGTTACAAACATACATACAAAAAAATTATTTTTGCTCCAAGTTCTTCACTACGTAGACTCATACTCGCTTGATCGTTTTGCTCGCTAGGTGGTGATTTTATTTCTTAATCCCACGAGCGAAGCCACGGGGCGCAACTAGTTTGAAATAATTGATACTTTTAGGTAATAATATTGCGGGATAACTTGCACATTCAGCCAAATAAATGTCTTAGAGACCCTGGACAGTACTCTAAAATTATCTTTTTAGGAACCACGATAATTGCATTTTTATGTATAAAAAATACGTAAAGCGTAATAATATTTGCATTTATATATCGTTGTACCTAGCTGAAATCTATTTTCGTCCAGTTTTAGAAAGTTTTTTTTTTAAATATTTAAATTAAACAGGTATTTAATTTATCGCAGACTATAAATGCCAATACACTCAAAAACTAGATTAGTACAAAAAATCATTCCTACGGGTGACGTAAAAGACGACTTTAGGATAGGCTTATAAACATGGTGTTTCTTCTTATAGGGGATCCGTTAGCAACCTGTCCCTATTCGAATCTCAACTCAATCATTAAGCCAAACAGCTGAACGTGGCTATTCAGTCTTTGTGAGACTGTTGACTCTGTCTACCCCGCATATATATGTATGTAACATTTCAGATGAACAAATTTAATTGATAACAATGTTTATTAGGCTTACGACCGTTATCGGAACAAAAATAAATAGTTAATCTAATGTGTGTATTCTCAAATACGTAGATAAACTTTATCTTTGACCGAATAGAAGAGCTACTTACGTTTTTCCAAATAGTTATTTATTTATTTTAACATTATTGTACAAAATACAATTAATGTATAGCAAAGGTCGGAGTGGGAAGGCCTAGACGAACGAATCTTGATCAAATCAAGGACGTCCTGGCAAAGGGTCAGGTCAAGAGTACCCGAAACCGCCGAGCTTGCATGATGAGAGTTATGAATGTGGACGAAGCGGAGGAAGTGTGCAGAGATCGTGGCAAGTGGAAAGATGTAGTCTCTCCCTACCACTCCGGGAAAGAGGCATGATTATGATATGTATGTATGTATAGCACTATTGGCGGACTTAATTAATGCTAGTAGCATTATCTGCCAGTAGTACCTACGTTCCATTAGTTACGTTTTAAAACAAGATTTTTGGTCATTAATTTTACATACTTATACATGTGATCGCGTTTATATCCCCTGCGGGGTAGACAGACTCTGGAGCAACACAGCTATAGTCATTGGTTGATATCAAATGAATTATTACTGGCTGTGCACAGGGGCGTGTTGGTCCCGACATTAATGTATGGGAGTGAAAGTTGGGTATGGCAAAAGAAGCATGAAAGCAGAATAAATGCAGTGGAAATGAGAGCGTTAAGGAGTATGATGGGTGTGAAATTGAGTGACAGGATAAGGAACAGCGTGATAAGGGAATGTTGTGATGTGAAAGAAGATGTAGTTACAGGAATAGAAAAGGGTATGTTAAGATGGTTCGGTCATGTGGAGAGGATGAATGAAAGCAGGTTGACTAAGCAGATATACAAGGAGAGTGTGGAGGGAAAGGTCGGAGTGGGAAGACCTAGACGAACGTATCTTGATCAAATTAATGACGTCCTGGTAAAGGGTCAGGTCAAAAGTACCCGAAACCGCCGAGCTTGTATGAAGAGAGTTATGAATGTGGACGAAGCGAAAGAAGTATGCAGAGATCGTGGCAAGTGGAAAGAGGTAGTCTCTGCCTACCCCTCCGGGAAAGAGGCGTGATTTTATGTATGTATGTATGTAATGAATTATTTTAAACTAAGTACACTGCCGCTTCCAAAGCGTCGGTGCAGAAGAAGCGCTAATAAACTGCACTGCAGCATTTTCTTCAATGACGTCAATTTCACAATTAAATAATAGAAATGTGGAGGAGAGAATACATTGTTATGATTAATTGAAATTGAAAATTTGAGTAACTACCTTTTAGCGCCATCTACAAAAATATACAGGTTTTTCGCAAATACCACGGGAACTATTTTTTTGTGGGTAAAGAACTTTATTTCTCAAAGAAATTTACATTTCGCTTACAGAGAAAACATTTAAAATAAATATGTACATTTGTTGGTGTGAGCATTCATATACATATTTTTAATAAAAATAAAAATAAGTGGGTAATTGCGTATATAGCCGCTCGCTGCTAACTTACTAAACACAAACACAAGACATTTTTTTACAGGATAATCTCTTATGTCCTTCTCCAGACTCATTCACCTTTTTGGCTTAATGATACAATTGAAATTCAAATAGTGACAGGTTGCTAGCCCATCATCTTAAAAGAAGAATGCCAAGTTTATATGTATACCTATCCCTTAGTCGCCTATTACGACATCCATGTTAGGAACCACACGGGCAGGAGTAACTTTAAAATAAAAAAAAGATTTTGATCACTGATAAGGCACTAAATTATTTGCATCTATTTTACACTAGCTGTGCCCGCGACTTCGTCCGCGTGGTATAGTTATTTTGGGCATCATTGAAGCCCTCAAGGATGAATAATTTCCCCGTTTTTTTCACTTATTCTATGGAATAAGTGCTCCTATCTTTGCTCCTTATAGTTGCAGCGTGATGTTATATAGCCCTTAAGCCTTCCTCGATTAATGGTTTATTCAACACCAAAAAGAATTTTTCAATTCGAACCACTAGTTCCTGAGATTAGCGCGTTCAAACAAACAAACTCTTCAGCTTTATAATATTAGTATAGATGCGATTTATTTTAATCGGCCGAAAATATAACTTAACAACCTATAGGTATTAGTTAGTCCACTGATGGACTAAGACCTCCCCAGAAATGAGGAGATTTTACTCATAGTCACCACTACTAGTATAGATGAGAGCGTGCTCAGAGTTACTTACCATTTTCTAATGTTTTTTTTTCTTTATTTCAATCGATCTTGTCTTGTATCACGTAAGTATGTATTACAACATTTATACAACAAAATCTATGCGTTTCTGCAACGACATCGCAATAACTGTGTGTGTATGTGCATAAAGAAAACGTAATTCTAAGAAATGCAATTGTCTGCGTTCGCTTGTGTGCGTACGGTGCGCGGTAAAAACGTACGCCGAAATAGACTAAGGGATAGTAGGCTTTTAAAAACAAAACGGTCGATATGAGCACCTCCTTTTTTGAATGACTCATTCGTATAGTCAAGTCTGTCAATCATCGCGAAGAAATTGACGCGCTCAACCAATAGCATCGATGAATCTAAATCGCGCAAACACTCATTGTTTGCGCGATTTAGATTCATCGACTTAGACTTTAGATTCACGGATTGGAGCATAAATACAAACTCCGACACATCATCGTCGGAGCCGCAGTTCCTCGGGCATCATTTAGCCTGGCGGAAGATCTTCCCTTTGGTGGCGGTCGAGCCGAATCATCGCTCCCGCTAGATATTAGTGTGGAACCATGATCACTAACACATAGTTACATGATCTCTGAAAGATGACACTCCGTTTTTGTTCAGAGTCATGTAACATCTAAAATTAAAACATGCTCTTAAGGAATTCGTACGGCGTGCCATTTCCAAAATTTAAGATTTTCACACACTAGCGTGAATTAAATATTAGTATGTTTAACTAAACTATAGTTATTTGTATAACATTTTGTGTACACATAAAAGGCCGCTCGTCCGAATAACGAATTTGTTGAAAATAACAGTTAACAGAAAAGGCGTCTGGAATATTATGAACTACTCTAGATTTCCCCCGCAGCTCGCATAAAAAGTACCTTATGTCCTTCTACGTCTCTCTCTCTCCCTCTCCCTCCCTCTCTCTCTCTCCCTCCCTCTCCCTCTCTCTCTCTATCTCTTTCTCTCTCTTTCATCTTTGTTAATTACCAGTTGTACTCTGTATAATGCTTCGGAGCCCGAGTTCCACTTTCCCACATTGATCTTTCGGTCTGCGGCGACTCCAGTTTTCAGAACTCTGGCTCTTATTCGTACTCTAAGCAATATGTGTATGCAAAATTTTATGTATATCGGTTCAGTGAAGTTCTTTTGATGTGAAAGACAGATAGACAAACACACTTACACCTTTATAATATTTCTGTGGGTAATTTTTTTAAAATAAAGTTAGCTTGTATACTACAAGGCACAAATGTACAAATGAAAACGTTTGGTAAAGAACGATTTAATAGAACCTACTCTTGATGAAATGGATATTTTGGTGGAAGGTCAGGTCAGAAGTACCCTAAACAGATGAGCTCGCATGAAAAGATTGATGAATGTAGTAGATGAACCAAAATTAGTATACATACAGATGTCGTAACAAATAGAACGATGTTGTTGTCTGTCAACTTCTTAGGGAGAGACATTTGATTTTATGCGTGTCACACCTCACCTGCTATTTTCTCAACCCGTCTGAGATAAATCAATTCGAAAAAATTATGTTTCTCATTTCGCTGTATGTTTTAATTGCTAATTAAAACGTTTGCGTCATTAATCGGTCAATTTTGATGACTTTTTTTTGGTTTCAAACTCTCAAATATGTTAGGAATGTTTACAGTTTATTTTTTTCGCACCTACATGTACATTGTTATTCCATTCCGCTGTCACAGTAATCTATACTAATATTATAAAGCTGAATAGTTTGTTTCTTTGAACGCGCTAATCTCAGGAACTATTGGTTCGAATTGAAAAATTCTTCTCGTTAATTAGAGCATTTATCGAAGAAGGCTTTAGGCTACACAACATCACGCTGCAACTATAAGGAGCAAAGATATAATGGAATATGTAAAAAAAATACGGGGAAAATTATTCATTCTTGAGGGCTTCAATGATGCCCCAAATAACTATTCCACGCGGACGGAGTCGCGGGCACAGCTAGTCAAGGTATATTTTACAGAGAATAGAATAGAATAGATTTATTTTCAAAATTGGATACAAGGTATCGCTTACTGACGTCACATAACTTAAATCTAATTATAACTACTACCACTTCCAAAGCGCATGTGTAGAAGAAGCGGCGGAACAAACTACACTGCAGCATTTTCATCGGACGTCAATTTACAAATATAGATCTCTTAAATCTAAATCGTGGACGAATGCACATTGTCTACATTAAAAAAACATGAACGAATGTAGAAAACATGAATGAATGTAGAGAAAAAAAAGTCTACCATCCCCTAGTCTATATCAGTTCACACGGACGGCACACTGCGGCGGGTGAAATTGAGATCGGCCGCGTATCTGTAATATAATGCCGCTCCCTTCGCGTTCAGTGTCTAGTTTTAACCGACTTTGGAATTAGCTGGTCTCTGGTTTAGCCGATTGCACCGAAAAAGATGGTTATCTATGCTATGTAGTTATACTAATATTATAAAGCTGAAGAGTTTTTTTGTTTGTTTGATCGCGCTTATTTCAGGAACTACTGGTTTGATTTGAAAAATTTTTTTTGTGTTGAATAGACCATTTATCGAGGAAGGCTTTAGGTTATATAATATCACGCTGCAACTATAAGGAGCAAAGAAATAATGGAATATATGAAAAAAAACGGGGCAAAGTAGTCTTCCTTGAGGGATTCAATAATGGCCTAAATAACTATGCCTCGCGGACGAAGTTGCGGGCACAGCTAGTAAAAAATAAAATCACGCGACGCTATCAGTCAAAAACAACGAAAAACCTGAATCGCGCAAGCAAAGATTTCACGGATTGGAGCTATATATATAACCTCCGACATAACATCGTCGGAGCCGCGGTTCCCCAGGCATGACACCTAGCCTGGCGGAAGATCTTCCCTTTGTTGTAACAGTATCTTTATAAAAAATTTAATTCCCTCCTCGAGTCTTCGTGTCTCAATATCAAGCAACAGATGGTTTTTCAAGGGATGGTAAAAAAAAAAAAATAGTTTCTAAGAATGTCTTCTAGTATTTTTCCACTCGATAAGAACCGAATTGCAAAACCACGAGAAATATCTGTGATGTCAGGTGGCGTTCGAGAAAACCGTCGTTTTGAAACACGCCCGGGCAAAAAGTGACAGCAAAAAACACTTGCGTATTGATGCAAATCTGAACGTTTTCCGACTTATGATGAGAGTTATTTTTCACGCTTAGAAAATTATTTCGTTTAATCACATCAAACAAAAATCGATGGATTTTTTTCTGTTTATTGTTGAATGGCATGTTAATGCAGATCTCAAACAGCTGGGTCTTTCTTCTTGGGAATTTGAAAATCTTCAGATTTGGAATTTGGCATGGTAGGTTCTTTTCATGGTCTATGCGTTACATGATTAAGGGATTTTCTCGAAATTACCTCGAGAACAGAAATTAACGAGATCCTTCATTTTACGCGGGTGAAGCTGCGAGGGTACTTGATTTTGGCATAAAATATTGTAAATAATGACATATACAGAAGTCTCAACTTATGTTGACGTTGTAAAAATGGGACCATCTGGGAAAAATATATTCTTTTGAACAGAAACATCATCAAAAACGGTCCATAATTTGCCAAGTAATGAGTTAAATAATACGTATCACATCGTTGTTCCTTCCAGGGTAGACAGAGCCATTAAGGAAAAGACTAAGGCCACGATCAGCTGCAGGGCTTTATGATGGAATTGAGATTCAAATAGTGGCAGATTGCTAGCGCATCGCCTACAAGAAGAAAGTTTATTAAACTTTATCTACATACATTCATACATATGGTCACGTCTATATCCCTTGCGGGCTAGACAGAGCCAATAGTCTTGAAAAGACTGAATGGCCACGTTCAGCTATTTGGCTTAACGATAGAATTGAGATTCAAATAGTGACAGGTTGCTAGCCCATCGCCTAAAAAAAGAATCCCAAGTTTGTAAGCCTATACCTACCTTAGTCGCCTTTTACGACATCCATGGGAAAGATATGTAGTGGTCCAATTGTTTTTTGTATTGGTGCCGGGAACCACACGGCACTTAAACTTTCTCTTGGTTGAATTAAACAATTACGAGTAACATAATGTTTATAGGTGCAAAAGAACGTAAGTACTCTTATTGTCAGGTTGGCTGGAAGAGATCCCACTTGGGGATAAGCCCGCCTTTATACTGTACTACTGTTTTATATTTGTAATGAACTCCTTTAGTGAACTATAGAGCATTTACTTACAGCAGATTTCAGTTCTCTTTTTTTTTGACAAATGCAGTAGTAGTTCAGGGTCAGTATAAAATTTGGGATAATATTATGGACATTTTTAGCAGTATTCATGAAGCTGTTGACTGAATACATGAATTCATACATTAATACACTAATCATGCATACAATACGATTCTTGATTTTTATTTTAGTGACAGCATTCTTTTTCCTCGTGTCGATGATTCAAATTTATAAACCTATAAAGGAGAAGGTTCTCAATTCGACTATACATATTATATATGTCTGTTGCACGATTACTCCTTTAATTATGAACCGATATGTAAAATTATTTTTTACGTTTATCTATACTAATATTATAAAGCTGAAGAGTTTGTTTGTTTGTTGAACGCGCTAATCTCTGGAACTGGTTCAAATTGCAAAATTATTTTTGGGTTTAACAGACCATTTATCGAGGAAGGCTTAAGGCTATATAACATCACGCTGCAACTATTAGGAGCGAAAAAATAATGGAGAATGTGAAAAAAACGGCGGAAATTATTCATCCTTGAGGGCTTCAATGATGCCCAAAATAACTATTCCAGGCGGACGAAGTCGCGGGTACAGCTAGTTTATATATATTAATTAATATATATTAAGATGAGAAATATATATTGTGTTAAAATTAAGGGAACCCTTTAAAATTTTAAACGCAAAAGTAGATTTATTGTTTAACTTGTTAAGCAATATGCACGTGATGGTGATCATTTTCAGTGGTGATAGAATAGAATCGGTAAGATGCCCGGTTAAAATTCGTGTGGCGCAAAAGTTCGGAGGTAATATTGCTCCAATCCGTTAAATATTTGTAATCGCGATTTAGATTCTTCACTGCTATTGGCTGAGCGCGTCATTTTCTTCGCTATGATTGACGGTTGTTGTGTGACATTTAGTGATGTCGCCATAATATCTCATGTTTATAAGCAATTCCCTTAGTCGAATTTTACGACATACGTGGGTGAAGGTATGGAGTGGTCTTATTGTATTTAGTGCCTGGAACCACACGGCTATATATACTCGTATTTTAATATAATTTCCAAAGCTATTCTCGTTATTGAAGGCGATTCAGGCGATGGGCTAGCAACCTGTCAATATTTGAATCTCAATTCTATCATCAAGCCAAACAGCTGAACGTGGCCTATCAGTCTTTTGAAGACTCATAAGCTCTGTCTACCCCGCAAGGGGTATAGACGTGACTATATGTATGTATGTCTAAGGCTATCTATGACCAACTATGGTAAAGGAATGTGCGTTGGATTTGTTCAAAATTGTAAACATTCATCTAAATCATGTCACAAACATTTTAACTGTTTTCTAGTTGGAAATGTGTGATAATCATATCTCGCTTACGTAATTTTGGAAACCGTGATAGCTGTGTCAGAGGTACAGGCTTATCAGCGGACATTCAAAATAGAGCGTCGCGGTCGCTGTGACAAATCGGACACTTTTAATAATGTCCGGTTTTTGCCGGTTGAAAAAAAAAAATTATGCCGTGCGGTTCCCGGCACTAATAGAAAAAAAAATAGGACCACTCCATAAATCTTTCTCATGGATGTCGTAAAAGGCGGCTGAGGGATAGGCGTATAAACTTGAGATTCTCCTTTTAGGCGATGGGCTAGCAACCTGTCACTGTTTGAATCTCAATTCTATCATCAAGCCAAACAGCTGAACGTGGCCTTTCAGACTTTTGATGACTGTTGGCTCTGTCTACCCCGCAAGGGATATAGACGTGACTATATATTATTTTTATGTTTTGCAAAAAAAAAGGTTCTAAGGAAATCGAAGGAGGCGTACGTCTAAAATTGGATAAATAAAGTAAATGAACATTTATATAAATAAGCGAAGGTGAAGAGAGTTATGAATGTGGATGAAGCGAAGGGAGTATGCAGAGATCGTGGCAAGTGGAAAGATGTAGTCTCTGCAAAGATACAATTCTGAAAAAGTAATGTATGTGTATGTAGTACACTAAAATTCCCAAGGCCAGTTGTAAACAGACAGTTAAATTTGACAGCCGACATTGTCAAACCTTTCATTGCTTGCCATGTAAGATATCAGTTAAGTTAGTCATTGGTACCTCAATCTCTGAAGCCAATAGTTGTATATATCGCCGTGTGATTTTCGGCACTTTGGAAATTAGAATTGAACCACTCCATATCTTTCCCATGTATGTCGTAAAAGACGACTTAGGGATATGCTTATAAACTTGAAATTGCTCTTGTAGACGATGGGGCTAGCAACCTGCCACTGTTTTGAGTTTCAATTCCATTGTTGAGCCTGAATGTGTAGCTGAATGTGGCTTTTCGGTCTTTTCGAGACTGTTGGCTATGTCTACCCTGCAGGGGATATAAACGTGACTATGAGTATGTAACATGTATGTAACTATCTATGCAAGTAGCTTTTTCGCAGGACTTCACTCCAGAGATAATTTTAGAAAAAAATTGTATTTGAGTAGCGTAATATATGAGTTACTAGAGGCCGCCCGCGATTTCGTCCGCATGGAAACCCCATCTATCCCGCGGGAACTCCGGGATAAAAAGTAGCTTATATGTTATTCTGGGTCTTCAGCTACCTACATACCAAATTTCATTGTAATAGGTTCAGTAGTTTTTGCCTGAAAGAGTAACAAACATCCATACAGACGTACTCACAAACTTTCGCATTTATAATACTAATAATAGGATTCTTAATATTCCTACGGGAACGGGTGTCAACGAGATTCAGTCGTTTTAAGGTCACAGACTAATTTAATTAGAATTATGGCACTGATGAATCAATTTAAAACGAACATATAAAAATAGTTCAATAACTGCATTGCGACTCTCGCTTCAAAATGGTGACCTAGTTTTCTTGGAACGTATTTGGAATTTCATTATTAATAACGGTGATTAATTAATTAATACCGCTCAAATTTAGACTTGCCTCATAATTGTATCATCACACCAAACACTTGAGGTGAGAATACAAACATCTTGAGGAAACCTGCACATCATGGCAACCACGTGTGACCACGATCCAATGAGAGTTGGGTTGCAAAGGTTGCGGAGGTCAGATGGCAGACGCTTCTTATAAAAACCTGACCTACCCAATACAGCATCATAGTCAAAATCGCACATCGAGTTTCTATCCAAAGAAATAATACTCCTTCTTCCTCCTGGCTTAAATCCCGGTTGTATCCTCACTTCCCTGAAGAGGAGCCCGGGGTATGCCTTTGACCATGGAACCAGGGTTAGATGAGTCAGGTTTTTATACGAAGCAACTCCCGTCCGATCTCCGCAACCTTTGCAGAGGAACCTCATCCGTATTGAATCGATTATGGTTACACATCCAGTTGCCTCAATGTGCAGGTTTCCTGACGTTTTCCCTCACAGTAAGAGCATCGGTTAGTATTCAAACTAATGTACATAACTTCGTAAATAGTCATTGGTACATTTACGAGGAACCCAATCCAAGATCCATGGTCAAAGGCTCACCCCGGGCTCCTCTCCAGAGAGGTGAGGATGCAACCGGGACTAAAGCCAGGAGTGAGACATACGAAGGTTTATCTTAAGATTGAGTTTCTTTTATATTTCTTGCTTTTTAAAGGGAACTTACATTTGTGTCGTGGTTATTTTATTTTTTTATTTTATTTCTTATTAATATTAGTTTGTACGTACCTATGGTAGTTGTAATACATCAGGAAGTTATGTTCTTTAAAAAAGTTCTATTTAAAATCGATTTTAAAATGATAGGTATGATATAAAAACTATGTAATACGATTGGCCGCTTTATAATAAAGTAATAAAAAACGTACATGTATGTAGTCACGTCTATATCCCTTTCGGAGTAGACGAAACCAACAGTCTTGAAAAGGCTGAAAGGCCACGTTTATGATGGAATTAAGATTCAAATAGTGACAGGTTGCGAGCCCATCGCCTACGAGAGGAATCCTAAGTTTGTAAGCCTATCCCTTAGTCTCCTTTTATGACATCAATGGGAAAGTTATGTAGTAGTATGAGTAGTCCTATACTTTTTTGTGCCGGGAACCACTCGGCGCAACGTAAAAAACGTAAGGAACATGTTTGCGGATATTCTAGTAAGAGCCAGTCTTTTCTTGAAATTTCCAGTTTGTCTGCGACACAACTATTTGTTGAAGCGGGAGGGTTTTTTGTATTGTTTGTCTTTTTTTTTTATTTGTTCATTGTAAAAATGTAATGATAACAACTGTATACGCCGTTGGATGAGGTACGTTTTTTTTTTTCAATATTAATTTCGAAAAAGGAAGAATTGTCGTACTTACTCGAATGTTTTTTTTTTTTTATTTGTTCTGTTGCATTGTTTTTGTGTTCGGATTCTAGGTCTAGATTAAATTCTTTGTACTTCGAACATTCTAAACGTATTTTTTTGTTTGTTTGTTTGTAAATACTTTGTTGTACACATAACAAATTTTTAGTAGTACATAGTATGATATTTAAAAAATCTACAATGGCGCGATTATCCCTATGAGGGATTTATTCCAGTCTACAAGGTATTTCAAAAATAATTTTTGTTCAGGTTTTTTTTACCGTGTTTCTCTCACCGATATTGTCGGTTTCAGCTTCAAACTATCTAGCGCCTTGTCCCTTGAAGCGACCAATTTTTTTTAAGGAACAGGTTTTACAATTTTACAGACACGTCTCATACAGAAAAATTATACTCAACGAAGCACTGTGGAATATGATAGAACAAACGCATATCAAAAATGACTTTTACCTCTGAAAAATATAAAGATACCTATGTACATAATTTAATAGTTCAAATGTTGAACTTCCTTATTATGTACCTTATTTTTTATTGCGTACATTATAAGTAAATGTTTTTTTATACCAAAGTTCAACTTTTATGCAGCTAAATATTTTACGTTCTTGATCTACCATTTTCAAATCCAAATAGCATTAAAATTTAAAGTGAAAGGTACAAAGTATTGTATATTTTTGGAAAGCTTGTCTATTGAAGATTTGAAAAAAATATATAATATTTATTATGTTATTCATACATATGAATATGAAAGTTTTAATCGTACCGTAGTAGAAAAAAGGTATCTTCGAATTTCGTCGAAGGTTTTAACACTTACCCACGTTTGCCCACGCTTTGAAAATGTTATTAAATTAAAGTACTAATACTTGTTTAAAACATACCTATATAAAAATTTGCTGCTACTTCCTGCTACTTACGAAGAAAATTAAAAATATCTACAAAGTACTCTTCGCGGGAACAAAATCAACAGTTGCGGTTTAATTGGTTGACGAGTCTTATCAATGCTTTGTATGTATATAGGTATACTTATCAACTGAATTTATTAAATTTGATAATTTTTGGTTTCATTTCCTTTGAGAAAATAGATATTTGAAATAATTCACACGGTACTAAATAGTATAAAAATAAAAGTAAAAAAAATATGTCTTCGTTACAAATTCAGTTTACGATTCGCTAAGTCCGGCAATTTTTTTATTATAAAATGCCACAGTTATAAAATTAATAAAATAAATAATATTTTATTTATTTTATATTATATAATATAAAATAATAAAATGCACATTCACAGTTTTCAGGTTACAAAGGTTTCCTTTTAAGAATACTTAAGTGATAGGAATAGAAAAGCCTTACAGGGTTTTGTCGTGTTATGTGTTGAGAGGTTTAATGAGAGCAAGGTCAAAAAATTTATTAAGAATTAAAAAAGAAAGCGGCATAAATTTCAGTTCCCTTTAAAAATTAAGAAATAATATTATGAAATTAATTCATTGCACAAAATACAAATGTATAGCACAATTGGCGGACTTAATGCTAGAAGCATTATCTACCAGTCAACCATTGGGTCTGATAGAGAACTTTATGTGGGGTCAAACTTAATAAATATATTTATACCTACACAAAATATAAGATAAAATAAATAATTATAATAAACATACATAAAATCTACAATACATAAACAATATACATAAATAAAAGTGCCGTGTGGTTCCCGGCACAAATAAAAAAAAAGAATAGGACCACTCCATCTCGTTCCCATGGATGTCGTAAAAGGCGATGGGCTAGCAACCTGTCACTATTTTTTAATCTCAATTCCATCAGAAAGCCAAACAGCTGAACGTGGCTTATCAATCTTTTCAAGACTGTTGACTCTGTCTACCCCGCAAAGGATATAGACGTGATTATATGTATGTATGTAATACCCTCGTGAATCAAGAGTCATCCAAATTGTTCCTCAAATAGTCTGCCGTTTTCCCCAAGACGTGGCCGTAAGACCAGCGCAGGCGGCTCCCCGTATCTCTTACTGATGTGGATTTGAACCTTGTTCCAGGTGAAAAGCGACGTGTGCCACCGGCCCACATTCAAGTACCAAACGCCCGATACCAAAGCCCTTGAAGGTGGACGTTATGAAAATGATGCCGCAGCAGTACTGCCTGCGATGGAAACACCACCACTCCAATGTGCAGAATATGTTCGCACAGCTGTTAGAGAAAGGTAATACTATATAGTGCCGTGTGGTTCCAGGAATCAATAAAAAAATTAAAAAAACTAAAATGTCTCCTAACTCCTCTTTCCCATTGATGATTTATTTAAAACTTTATCGCACCCAAAAAATGTACAAAGGGCGGACTTAATGCCGTTTGGCATTCTCTACCAGTCTTATGGTCACGTCTATATCCCTTGTGGGGTAGACAGAGCCAACAATCTTGAAATGACTGATAGGCCACGTTCAGCTATTGGGCTTAATGATAGAATAGAGATTCAAATAGTGACAGGTTGCTAGGCCATCGCCTTAAAAAAGAATCCCAAGTTTGTAAGCCTATCACTTAGTCGCCTTTTACGACATCCGTGGAAAAGAGATTGAGTGGTCCTTTTCTTTTTTGTATTGGTGCCGTGAACCACACGGCACTTCACCAGGTCGAACAAAACTGAACCGTAGGCTCCTCCTCGGAAAAACTACTAAAAACCAGTTTGAACCAATCACGAGCCGCGCCTATCGGTTTTGCACCAATCAGAGGACAGCTTTCCGTTTCGCTATCTACTTTCGTTTTGGCGAATTCGTACCATTGGGCCTCTCGTGGGAATTCGAATGCTGATTTTGAATGAGCCTGTTTGTTTCGCTAGCCGTAATTTGTCGATGTACGGTATTGGTTAAATTTGACATTAGTTTTGTAATTAGAAATTTTTTCTTTTTTTTTTTTAAATAATCTTACATATAATTAACGACCGTAGCGACTTAAATTGTTAACTTGTTAAGGTTAAGTAAGTTGAACCCTAGGTCTTACTTTACATACTTTATGCCTACTCTATCGGAAAACGATTGTATGTTTGCAAAAAAAGGAAAACAGAATTGGCTTTGGGTTTTACATATCTTTCTTTGCATATTGTATGGTCATGGCATACATACATACATATATAAATCTCGTCTCTTTCCCGGAGTTGGTGGTTTTAAAGGTAAACTGTTATATATTACGATATGTATTACGAATCTCAATTCTATCTTAAAGCCAAATAGCTGAACGTGGCCTATCGGTCTACAAGACTGTTAGCTCTGTCTACCTCGCAAGGGATATAGACGTGATTATATGTATGTATGTATTATGTGCCGTGTGGTTCCCGGCACCAATACAAAAAAGAATAGGATCACTCCATCTCTTTCCCATAGTGTCATAAAAGGCGACTAAGGGATGATAGGCTTACAAACTTGAGATTCTTTTTTTAGGCGATAGGCTAGCAACTTGTCACTATTCGAATCTTAATTCTATCTTAAAGCCAAATAGCTGAACGTGGCCTATCAGTCCGAGGACCGAGGACTGTTGGCTCTGTCTACCCCGCAAGGGATATAGACGTGATTATATGTATGTATGTATTACGATTAACGTAATACATACGACATACATACATACTTACAATCACGTTTTTCTCACCAAACGAGGTACCTAGACAGAGCTCTTTAAAAGACTGAAAGGAGAGTCCTAAGTTCATTAACTTTTTCTTGATTGACTTTTACAATCTGCACTTTAATCTGGTGGATGATAGAATTTTTAACTAGCCACGCTATTTTGTTATTAGCTGTGCCCGCGACTTCGTCCGCGTGGAATAGTTATTATGGGCATCATTGAAGCCCTGAAAAATGAATAATTTTTGACATTTTCCATTGTTTCTTTGCTCCTTTGCTAGTTGCAGCATGATGTTATATAGCCTTAAGCCTTCCTCGATAAAAGGATTGATTGAATTCTGGACTATGTTGTCGTATCAGCGTAGGAATTGACCTTGAAGTCCTAACTGTGGATGTAGGGAAGGAAGTTTGCAGAGATCGTGGCGTGGCAAGTGGCAAAATGTAGTCTTTGCCTACCCCTCCGGGAAAGAGGCGTGATTTTTATGTATGTGTGTATGTATCAGCGTAGGAGGCTTTGCTGCCCACCTCCCGCTTAATCCCCCAATCGCCTCTTACGATACCTACGAGAAGATAAGAGGTGGTGCTATTCTATGCTGTCGGCACCTGTTAATTTACTACCTTGCATAGTAGTGTAGGTGATTTTTTTTTCAATTTTCTAATTTTAGTCTCAATGCTAACTAAAAATAGACTCATTAGAATAATGTTTGAAGCCGTAAAATTGTATTTATTATAATACATTATCGTTTATGCATAAATTACTCGGTATGCCTAAAAGTTGATATGCATTTTTCTTATGTCAGGAAATTTTAAGGAAGTAAGTAGGTATGTTATAATAGAAAATAGGAGAAGAAAAAATCTTCGCAGTCTGAAAAAAAATCAGGTCATGTGCTACATGTCACAAAAATGTGCTAGCATACAATTTTATGGAGGTTCATTATAAGTACATACATATATTTTATAGCGTCCCTGAATAAAATGGTTGTGTCGTTCAGCTGTATAGCTTAATGAAACATTGAGATCCAAATTGTAACATGATTGTTAGTTAGAATTCCAATTTAATTAACAATATGTTATTGATACTTTATTTACTTTGAAGAGATTTGGAGATAGTGAGAATTTTTCATTTAGAACTTGTGATCTTTTACGACGTCCATGGCAACAGATGAATTTAAGTGTTTCAATCTGCCGACATGTCTGTTAATAAAATTGAATGCTATATATTATCGTCATTTTAAGAGTATTTCACACGTATATAAGTATTTTTAAATTGATCGTAGATTAATAAATAATCATCTGAGTTTGTTGCTAAGAAAGGGCTTATTTACAATTCTTCAATAAATATGTAATAATAGAATAAAATTTGAAGAAATAAATAAATATACGCGTATGTTTTCGGCAATTTTAAATAGAACCACTCCATATCTTTCCCATGGATCATATGTCATTGAAGATGTCATAAAAGGCGACTTAGGGGTAGGCTTAAAAACTTGGGATTCCTCTTGTAGGCGATGCGTTAGCAACCTGTCACTTGAATCCCAATTTCATTTTATCAGCTGAAAGTCTCCTTTCAGTCTTTTTAAGACTGTTGGCTCTGTCTAACCCACAAGGGGTATAGACTTGACTATATGTATGTATGTATTTTATTTTCCAGAAATCGTCTATCGCTTTAATATAAAATTAGTCTGGATAGCTCTTATTTCCTATTGACTTCCAGTAACACCGTTTAACACATAACCCATAAAGATTTTAGTAAGGCATTTGACCAAGTATAATGACTATTCATATGGTGTGTTTATTAATTTATTTATGTTTTTCTATTACAGAAAGGTTCTGCGACGTAACGTTGTACTGTTCCCCGAATTTTGCCACACAAGTGCCCAACAAAGATACTATAGACCCGCAAAACATACGCGGGGTGTCCCTCAGGGCACACAGGTGGGTCCGCTAATTATTATTAATTTTTTTATTGTAAACTTTTCTGTTGACTGAAATTTTGCGATTTGCTGTTGTAGAAACGAAATGTTTAAGATGATAGTATGGCGGACTTGATTAAATGATTTGGCCGGTAATGTTACCTAATTGGCAAAGATAATGTAAGTAGATTCCCTTGCACTGCGCCAAGGCTTTTTCAAAATATTTCTCGTACAAGTATTATCCTGTGTATCGTCCCCAGGGTGGTGTTGGCGGCATGCTCGGAGCTGCTCGGCGCGTTGCTCGGCGCGCACGAGGCGCACGGCGAACCGGTGCTCGTCATAGACGGAGCCGAGCCAAAGCATCTGAAAGCACTGCTGGATTACATGTATACAGGGGAGATGAACGTGCATCATGTGAGTGATTGATTCCATTGATTCTAATTATGATGTTATAAATGAGGGAGTAAGTTTAGATTCTAATTATGATGTTTTTAATACAGAAGTTTATTCGAATGTGTGTTTGTGTGCCGTGTGGTGCCCGGCAACAATTAAATAAATAATAGGACCACTCCATCTCTTTCCCATGGATGTCGTCAAAGGCGACTAAGGAGAGAAGGCTTATAACTAACTTGGGATTCTTTTTTTATGCGACACGCTAGCATTCTAACACTATTTGAATCTCAATTCTGTTATAAAGCCAAACAGCTGAACATGGCCTACCAGTCTTTTTAAGACTGTTGGCTCTGTCTACCCCACAAGGGATATAGACGTGACCATATATATGTATGTATGTATTTTCAAAATTGGTTACAAGGTATCACTTATTGACGTCACATCACTTAAATCTAATTATAACTACTACCGCTTCCAAAGCGCATGTGTAGAAGAAGTGGCAAAACAAACTACACTGCAGCATTTTCATCGGACGTCAGTTTACAACTATAGATCTCTTAAATCTAAATCGTGGACGATTGCACATTGTCTACATTAAAAAACATGAATGAATTTGATTCTAATTATGATATTATAAATAAGGGAGTAAGTTTATTTGATTGTTTGTGTGCCGTATGGTTCCCGGCACCAATAGAAAAAAGAATAGGAAAATACACACGGCAGATTTTCGCGTTGCATTATACTATTTATAAATAATGCAGGTATTAGACGCGCACGTAACACATTACCTTTATTTTATTCGGACACTAGCTTCCGCCCGTGACTCCGTCCGCGCGGATGTCGGTCTTCGCGTGGATGGTTTATTTCTCCATTTTGAGTAAATCTGACAATGACATCTTATTACGGCGCTGAATCTACTGCGGGTTAACGCAACGTGTGTTCGCGGTTCTACAGAACAACGTCTATGGATAAAACTGAAAAATTAAGATCTTTTTTTTTCTACGTATTTATTCAGGATATAATTTTTACCCAGGATAGTAAGATATAATTATACCAAGTTTCATCGAAATCGAACCGTTAGTTTTCACGTGATGCCTGAACATACAGACAGACAGACAGACAACAACCCTTGCTATTTATTTTTTCAATATTTTCAATGTACAGAATTGACTTGAATTGAATTTTATATGTATAGATTTCCAATCATGTTGATGACACATTCATGTTGGAATCACAACGATCCGTGGTCACCGAGCGACTTACCGGTGTCAGAGTTGAAGTTTACCGTCATCTTTTTGTTCCAGTCTCAGCTGGCTGGTCTTCTGAAGACAGCTGAGGAGCTAAGGATAAAGGGTCTCACCGACATTCGGTGGAACAATAAAGACGAACCGCCCGACTGCACCAGCGGTAAGTGACTTGATTCACACATGTAATGGACGCCAATATTCCAAGATTAAGTATCTTGATCAAATTAAGGACGTCCTGGTAAAGGGTCAGGTCAAAAGTACCCGAAACCGCCGAGCTTGTATGAAGAGCGTTATGAATGTGGATGAAGCGAAGGAAGTGTGCAGAGATCGTGGCAAGTGAAAAGAGGTAGTCTCTGCCTACCCCTTCGGGAAAGAGGCGTGATTTTATGTATGTATGTATTCCAAGATTGAAAGAAATGTGCCGTGCGGTTCCCGGCACCAATATAAAAAAGGATAGGACAACTCCATCTCTTTGTCATTGATGTCGTAAAAGGCTAATAAACTTGGGATTCTTCTTTTAGGCGATGGGTTAGCAACCTGTCGCTATTTGAATCTCAATTCGATTATTAAGCCAAACAGCTGAACGTGGACTGTCAGTCTGTTCAAGACTGTTGGCTCTGTCTACCCCACAAGGGATATAGACTTGATTATATGTATGTATGTGTGTTAAATGACGTGAAAAAGTGTGCATGCAACGACTTTCTGAATCTTTTATTTAAAATTCTCGTGTCACAATGTTCGTTCGCGTATTCCTCCGGCGAAACGGCTTGACCGAATCTCATGAAATTTTGCGAGCATATTGAGTAGGTCTGAGAATCGGCCAACGTCTATTTGTCATACCCCTTAGTGATAAGGGTTGTCCAGCCATAACATATTTTTTAACTAGAAATTACTTAAAAATCTTTACTAATATTATAAAACTTATTAACTTTGAGGTTGTTTGTTTGTTTGAACGCGCCAATCTCAGGAACTACTGGTTTGAATTGAAAAATTCTTGTGTTGAATAGACCATTCATCGAGGAAGGCTTTTAGAATGTGAAATAACGGGTAATATTATTCATCCTTGAGGGGATGCCCAAAATAACTATTCCACGCGGACGAATTCGCGGGCACAGCTAGTTATTTATATGGGAAAACAACGTTTGCCTAGACAAGCTAGAAAAATATAATTATTTTGATTTAATCCATTCGTAACTCAGGCGTGGTGACCGCAGTGCCTTCAGACGACAGGAGACCGCCGGAGAGTCAGCCGTCTCCGAAGCACGCTTCGCCCAGAGACAATAAAGAGCAGAGGAACGCCGAAGCAACTTCGGAGCTCAGGGCGTACGTCAAGAAGGATGGTGATGGTGATGATGTGAAGCCGGTAGAGAAGTGCAGTGTTAATGGTATGTTATAATGTTTGTTTGTTGTATTTGTTTGTGCCGTGTGATATCCTACTACTATTATAAAGGCGAAAGTTTGTATGGATGTATGGATGTTTGTTACTCTTTCACGCAAAAACTACTGAACCGATTACCATGAAATTTGGTATGTAGGTAGCTGAAGACCCAGAATAACACATAGGCTACTTTTTATCCCAGAGTTCCCGCGGGATTGATAGGGTTTCCATGCGGACGAAGTCGCGGGCGGCCTCTAGTATAATACGTATAAAAAATATAGACTCCCTACAATCTTTCAAAACCGAGTTACGTGACTATATTATTAAAAACTGCTCACTCTATGAGAATTAGTTTTTAGTATTTGTTTGTTCTTTGCTTTATTGTTTGTGCTTGTTATCGTTCAACCAAAAAACAAATTTATAATATACCCTAGATATTAATTACCCTTAATTAAATACAGGACTGCTGTTTAGTTTTAAGAACTTTTATCTCTTTTGTTCTCATGTAAGTGGATTTTTGTAATCTTTTTTGAGAATAATTTATTTATACCTGGTTCCCGCGGTGAAGTGCCCGGTTCGAATCTCACCTCGGCCATGTATTAATGACTGTTGTCGAAGTTGTGTACGTTAGTTTGAATACTAACCGATAATATTACGGTGAGGAGGGATAGGTGGCGCTAGTTTAGTCTCTTTTTTTAAAGATGGCGTTAAATTCGTCGCTTTTTGTAGATGGCGTTGCATGCGCCGCTTTCTAGATGGCGTTTATTCACGCGGGCGAAACTGCGGGTAAAATTTAGCGAATAATTAAAATTTGTGATAATTTCGTTTCATTATTTCCGTTTCGTTCACACGGATGTCGTAAAAGCCGGCCAAGGGATGAGCTTATAAACTTGGGATTCTTCTTTAAACCGATGGGCTAGCAACCTGTCACGGCGGGCTTTGTCTACCTCGCAAGAATTTTGACGTGATTATATGTAATTACATACATACTCGTACATAAAAATCACGCCTCTTTCCCGGAGGGATAGGCAGAGACTACCTCTTTCCACTTGCCACGATCTCTGCATACTTCCTTCGCATGAAGAGAGTTATGAATGTGGATTATATGTATTTATGTGTGATAAATTTATATATTTATATAAATAAATATATTCGTTTCACAGGAGGACCGCCGCCACTCATAAAACTACCGACTAAAGAGAAATTTTCGCCGCCGAAGAGGGACCATTCTGATTCGTAAGTTGTACGATGTGAATCGGAAAATCTCACTTTTTTTGTGTTCCCGCGGTAATTTCGGGAAATCTTATTTCTTACTGCACCCCATAAGGTGTGATGGGGGTGACCACATAAGGTCCAATTTTAGTACTTATCACTCAAACCAGCGGTTTTGGCTGTGTGATTATGTCAATGTTATGTATAAAATTTACATGTCACAATGTTTGTTCCCGTACTCCTCCGAAACGGCTGGACCGATTCTCATGAAACTTTGTGAACATATTGAGTAGGTCTGAGAATCGGCCGACCTCTATTTTTCATACCGCTTAGTGGTAAGGGTTGTCGAGTCTAACTTTTTTTTTTTAACTAGAAATTACTTAAGAATCTATACTAATATTATAAAGCTGAAGAGTTTGTTTTGTTTGTTTGTTTGTTTGTTTAAACGCGCTAATCTCAGAAACTACTGAACCGATTTGAATAATTCTTTCACTGTTAGATAGTCTATTTATCGAGGAAGGCTATAGGCTACATTTTATCCCGGATTTCCACGCGGACGAAGTCGCGGGCACAGCTAGTTATTTATATGGCAAAACATCTTTTGCCGGGACAGCTTATATATATTTGATATATATATATATAATATATATATCATAAGACACGTCTATATGCCTTGCGGGCCAGACAGAGCCAACAGTCTTAAAAAGAATGAAAGGCCACGTACAGTTGATAAAAAAAGTGACAGTTTGCTAGCTCAGCTGAATCACTGAACAGCGGTCTTTTCAAGACTGTTGGCTCTGTCTACCCCGCAAGGGATATAGACGTGACTATATGTATGTATGAACTTGTTGTTATATAATTTAAATATTGTTTCAGTGATACACCCAGCCCAAAACGACAACGGCTTATAAGCGCTACGGAGCATACTGACGACGAGTCGCTTTCACACAAATCGTGAGTCACACTAATAAATAATATTCATTGCATACATACATATGGTCACGTCTATATCCCTTGCGGGGTAGACAGAGCCAACAGTCTTGAAAAAATTGATGGGCCACGTTCAGCTGTTTGGCTTAATGATAGAATTGAGATTTAAATAGTGACAGGTTGCTGGCACATAGCCTTAAAAAGTATCCCAAGTTTGAAAGCCTATCCCTTAGTCGCCATTTACTACATCCATGGGAAAGAGATGGAGTAGTCCTTTTCTTGTTTTGGTATTGGTGCCGGGAACCACACGGCACATTCATTACAGAATCCTATTTTATTAAACTAGAAATGTTGGTATTTAGGTATATAATAAATATAAATAAGTGTATATTTCTTTTGTTTTACAATTTTTTAATATTTTTGTGACGTTCACCAATTGTTTGTGGTTTTTGTAACGTCTACCTTTTTTTTAAGAAAAACCATAAAAATATAAGTAATATTTTTATGGTTTTTCTTTGGTGTTTTTTTTTTTACTTTTAATGGTTACTCTGACATCCACCATGGGCCGCTCTGTCACCCAGGTACTTCGGAATAATAACAGAGGGGCCCGTACAACGTGTCACCGTGCCCAAGGGAACACTGCTCTTTCGCGTAATGTCCCCTGCTAGTAAAATGTCTCTTTCGCAGAATTACTCGTGCATATTGTAAAAGTCAATCAAGGGAAATGCTCATTAACTCTTACTTTAGACGATGAACTAGCAACAAATCCATCACTGAATTTAAATTTTATTATTAAGTCATCCAGCTAAGGCAAGCTTCCAGTCTTATTCAGTCAGTGACTATTTAGTGTTAGTCAATCAGTGACTATTTAGTCTGTGTATTCACAAAAAATTAATGTTAATTTTTTTTAGGGACAAAGACGGACAGGAATGGCAACACGGGAATTTGGTAAGTGCATTGTATTTATTATCTCGATCAAAATTTTTTTTTAACCTCTGCTAAAAAGGAATTTATGAGAATGATTTGACAAGTCCCATTATGTAAGTTAACAGATATCGCCTACTTTGACGTCAGAAGGTCTTCAAAATACAGATGTAAATCTAGTTCGGAGACCTCCAGCCCTTGGAATATGGTACGTGTGACGCTGTTTTGCTGTGCGGAAAAATATCTCTATTTCATTTTTTATTATGATATGAAACGGGACAGCGATAGTTTTTCGCGCGATATAAACGGCTTCGCGCGTCTAGTGATATATTTTAAATTAGCTTTTTCCCGCGACTTCATCTGCGTGGTGTCCATGCAAACATTCATCAGCTATTTCAATATCTTCTTCACCTTTTTTTGCAAAAAATCTACGGGTTTCTCCCTCACGGTTAACGCTGTCTCTGTTTCAAATTTCATCAAACTCGGTACAGTGGTTTAGGCGTGATAGCGTAACAGACAGACGGACAGAGTTACTTTCGCATTTATTGAATAGGGATTTTTAGGTGGCCAGTTTGCCGTTGCTACCTGTTTCAAAATAGTATAAATTTCAACAAAATGAATTGTTCCAGGACATATCGGCAGAACGCGTGGTGGGCTGGGGGGCCTCCCAGAGTGGGCGGTGGTCCTCCTGCTCCGACGAGGAGTGGGCCGACGCGCCCGCCGACATCGGATCCTTCCTCCACACCAGGCTGCGGGTGGGCGGCGACAGCGCGGGTGAGTGTTGTTGCTGTTGTACCAGGACGAGTGGTGGGCTGTGTCCACAAAGGTGGGCCGTGACCCACCTATTCGGACGAGGAGTGGGCCGAAGCGTACTATATCAGGATATACAGGGTGACTTTTAATTCAACTGCATAAATTTAACTGTTAAGTTTACACATCTAAAGGATATTAAAAAACGTTAAAAGAAAATTATCGGTTCATATTTCAGAAAGTACGAAAAAAATAAAAGTATCAAAATCCACGATCCTAAATACGTCATATCACCCCGGCCGGCGGAAAAGCGACGCGTAAGATTCAGAGGTCAACGACACAATGCATTCAGCTGAGCGATCTCGACAATTCTGTACATTACTTGATCTTGATACTAGAAAAATAATTTATTTTTCAGACATTTATTTAGATGTTTAGTTTTAATTTCTTTTTGTAGTATTGGTCTGTATTAAAGCGTGTGACGTATTTTTTGAGGGTTTTTTAAATGTGAAAATGACGACGTTTGATGATGATGAATGAAAAAAGGCTCAAACGGCTCAGAAGCATGGGTATAGTCTATGTTTAAAAGGATGCAGTTGTTTTAAATGTCACCCTGTATAGATAATGCTTTCATTTGAATAACTACACACAAAAATCTTAAGTTAATCCAAAAATCTTGCTCGGACTTAAATTAGTAGGTAAGTGTAAAACAAGCGGCGGAACCAACTACACTGCATCATTTGCACCGATTGTCAATTTGCAAATCATCTTTAACCATAAAAATACAAAGAAACTGTGTTCAATCAACATCTTTTGTGAAATTTAATTATATATATTTTTTTTTTTAGACGAAGAATCCAACGACAGCACGAACGCGGCCGTGCCGTCTGCGCCCGCGTCGTCCTCGTCCTCGGTGACGGCGGACGTCAAGATTGAAATAGCGCCGATGACTTTAACCAACGTCATTCACAAACGTGAGTTTCTCAGTGGATTTATAAGTTGATGTGTTATTTCTGAAAGTTTTGCATGCTAAATAATGTATTCGAAATTTTTACAGTAATTAATATTCGAGATTAAGAATTGACGATTTGGTGTTTTGTTTCCAGAGAAGTAGTTATGATTATAAAATGGCAACATTGAAAAATTATTTTTGTGTTGAATTGACCATTTATCGAGGAAGGCTGTATAACATCACGCTGCAACTATTACGAGCAAAGAAATAATGAAAAATGTGAAAAAAAAACGCGGAAAATAATTCATCCTTGAGGGCTTCAATAATGCTCGAAATAACTATTCCACGCGGACGAAGCGTCGCGGGCGACCCTTTACTAGTTTTGTATATCTACAAAATATCTCTATCTATATATAAATTGACATTGTTACAGCGACCATAGGCCCCAAATCGGGACCCACGGACCCTCGCTTCACGGACGTGATAAAACTGAGTGATTATCTGCAACACGGCCGCCGGCCGCAATTCTGGGAGGAGAATTATGTCAAAAGGGTGAGTATTTGAAGCTATACAAACTTTAAAAATCTCCAAGCATCAAAATTCATACGCATCAGCTTAATGAGCTGCTAGTGTGTTTAAAGTATATAATAATAGTAATAAAATAATGGAGTTTTTAAGAGTATTATTACAGGCTTATTAACTTGGGATTCTTCATTTAGGCGATGGGTTAGCAACCTGTCACTATTTGAATCTCAATTCTATAGTTAAGCCAAACGATTGAACGTGGCCCATCAGTTTTTTTAAAACTGTTGGCTCTGTCTACCCCGCAAGGGATACAAATTAATTTTTTTATGAATTATTATGTGACTCTTCATATCACTTAATAATTGTCAAATAAATTACTTAAAACTAAGCTTTCTGCCGCTTCTTCCAAAGCGTCAGTGCAGTAGTAGAAACGGTAACAAACTGCAATGCAGCATTTTCTTCATATGTACATAACTGTACATATGTATGTATGTATGTATGTAGCAGTTTGTTGTATGCTGCAGTGTAGTGTGTTCCACCGCTTCTTCTACACATGCGCTTTGGAAGCGGTAGTAGTTATAACAAAACAATCATGATTTGTTCAGGTGATGGAAGCGGTGCGCGTCAAGGAGTTGGAGATGAAACAAGCCGCCGAGATATTGGGAGTGAGCTACGGGACTCTGTACGGCCGTTACAGAGACGTGTACGGGTGTATCAACAGGCCTTACAGGTGAGATATAGTCCAATAAGTTAATGTTATATCTTTGATAATGATCCACACAATAGCTATCTATGCTAATATTATAAAGCTGAAGAGTTTGTTTGTTTGAACCCGCTAATCACAGGAACTAATGGTTCGAATTGAAAATTTGTTTTTGCGTTGAATAGGCCATTTATCGAGGAAGGCTTTAGGCTATATAACATCTCGCTGCAATTAGGAGCTATTAGGAGCGAAGATATAATGGAAAATGTGAAAAAAAACGGGGTAAATTATTGGCTTGATGGCTTCAATGATGCCCAAAATAACTATTCCACGCGGACGAAGTCGCGGGCACAGAATTAATTGTATGTATGGAGGTACATACAATCAATTCAAGTATGTAAAGGTCAAGGACAGGTGTACAGGTCACGTATGTAAAGGTTCACGGATAACAGCAGAATTGACCAAAAGATATCTTCGCTGTATATTTATACGTCATACATACCTGTACCTGGGCGACTGAACGGTGCTTAGTATTTTGTGTTTTTTGTTAAGTGTTTCAAATGACGTCAAAAAAAAAAGGACGAAAAATAGTAAAAACAAAGAAAAATTACTTATATTTCGTTGGGTATCGAACCTGGGACCTTTCAACTTGAAAGTGTTTTGTTTTTCCTCTCACTAATGTTATAATTATGGTTTACACAGTGCCGTGTGGCTCCCGGCAACAATAAAAAAAAAGAAAACGACCACGTGCCAGCCGTGTGGTTCCCGGCACCAATACAAGAAAGAATAGGACCACTCCATCTCTTTCCCAAGGATGTCGTAAAAGGCGACTAAGGGATAGGCTTACAAACTTGGGATTCTTCTCGTAGGCGATGTAGGCTAACGACCTGTCACTATTTGAATCTCAATTCTATCGTTAAGCCAAAAAGCTGAACGTGGCATATCAGTCTTTTCAAGACTGTTGGCTCTGTCTACCCTGCAAGACGCGATACAGACGTGATTATATGTATGTATGTATGTATGTATGTTTACACAGGACGGCCCGTGACTTCTGGCAAGCCAAGGGTCCATCGGAGGTGCTGGACCGGCTCCAGCGCGGCGACATCTCCCTGGATTCTGCCGCCATCTCGCTGGGAGTCAGCGTCGCCAACCTATCCTCCTACCTCGCCGACTTTCCCCTGGACAAAGGTGATGTTATATATATTACCAGAGGCCGCCCGCGACTTTGTCCGCATGGAAACCCTATCAATCCCGCGGGAACTCTGGGATAAAAAGTAGCCTATGTGTTATTCTGGGTCTTCAGCTACCTACATACCAAATTTCATGGTAATCGGTTCAGTAGTTTTTGCGTGAAAGAGTAACAAACATCCATACATCCATACAAACTTTCGCCTTTATAATAGTAGTAGGACTAGCGACCCGCCCCGGCTTCGCACGGGTGCAAAATTATAAATGTTATTATACACAAAAACCTTCCTCTTGAATCACTCTACCTGTTACAAAAACCCGCATCAAAATCTGTTGCGTAATTTTAAAGATTTCAGCATACAGACAAACAGACTAAAATAGCGACTTTGTTTTATACTATGTAGTGATCTATTAGCTGTGCCCGCGACTTCGTCCGCGTCGAATAGTTATACATTTGTCTATCTATTCGACGCGGACGATATTCATACATATTGTCACGTCTATATTCCTTGAGGGGTAGACAGAGACAACAGTCTTGAAGAGTGAATGGCCACGTTCAGCTATTTGGCTTAATGATAGAATTGAGATTCAAATAGTGACAGGTTGCCAGCCCGTCTCGTAAAAGAGGACTCAAAAAATTATTACCCTATCCCTTAGTCGTCATCCACACGGCATATAACGAAGTGCTTTCATAGTGAGTTGCCAAAATGCTTTAAACTCTCCATCTAAACATAAAAACATAATTGAAGTAATTGGCCTAAAAATACAGTAAAATTTAGTCAATTTTTTTTATAATCAAACATTTTAATTGACGAAGCAAGCATTGTATTGCAGAGTTCGAGCCGATCCCCATAGAGATCGACCCGTCGCTGAAGATGCGCCCGCGCACGTTCAGCGGGGGCGCGCCGCCCGCGCCGCCCGCCCCGCCCCCGCCCGGCAAGACTGATAAGAAGGCTAAGGTGAGCTTAGTATTTCATTAATCACGCGACTTCGTTTCCGTGGAAATTGCCAGAAATATTTTTTTTAGCGAATTGCAGCCTATGTGTAATTCTGAACTGTAATATTTATATATATAACTAGCTGTGCCCGCGACTTCGTCCGCGTGGTATAGTTATTTTGGGCATCATTGAAGACCTCAAGAATGCCACCGTTTTTTTTTTCACATTTTCCATTATTTCTTCGCTTCTGCAACTATTTGCAGCGTGATGTTATACAGCCTAAAGCCTTCCTCGATAAATGGTCTATTCAATGCAAATAGAATGTTTCAATTCGAACCAATAGATCCTGAGATTAGCGCGTTCAAACAAACAAACAAACTCTTCAGCTTTATAATCTATACTAATATTATAAAACTGAAGAGTTTGTTTGTTGTATAATGTAAAAAAAAATGGGCAAAATTATTCATCCTTGAGAGGGCTTCAATGATGCCCAAAATAACTATTTAACGCGAACGAAGTCGTGGGCACAGCTAGTATTAGTCTAGATTGCCTATAAATTATTGACGTTCGATGAAAATGGTGCAGTGTAGTTTGTTCCGCCGCTTCTTCTACACACGCGCTTTGGAAGCGGTAGTAGTTATAATTAGATTTAAGTGATGTGACGTCAATAAGTGATACCTTGTATCCAATTTTGAAAATAAATCTATTCTATTCTATTAAATAGACATTGTCAAAATCCCCAAATTATCAATTTGTCGGCAGCCATTACTACCCCCCGTGAAGAAGGTGGTTCTCGGCAGTTTGACCGACGAGGATCCCATTCCGGCTACGGTGATCGCGGCGCAGGATAAGACCGCTTACGGAACCACCACCGCTCCATGTGAGTCACTATGTCATATTTAAAGTTTTGTGAAAGAAAATTAATTTAAACATACAATACACTTCTTTATCACTTGTGGGGTATAGACGTGACTGTATGTATATAAAAGACTGATAGGCCACGTTCAGCTGTTTGGCTTAATGATAGAATTGAGATTCAAATAGTGACAGGTTGCTAGCCAATCGCCTAAAAAAAATTCCAAGTTTGTAAGCCTATACCTTAGTCGCCTTTTACGACATCCATGGGAAAGAGATGGAGTGGTCCTATTCTTTTTTCCATTGGTGCCGGGAACCACACGGCTTCCTGAAAGACATACCTAATTAGTTAAAGGTTTTTTCTCGTAGAGATTCCACTTAAGGGTAAGCAATTGTGCTGCGTTCTTTCCTTCGAATAATTAATTATAATTACCTACTTCTGGGAAAACGTAAAAAATTTTTTTTTTTATTATTATATTAACGCGTGGTGGAAATTCCTATAAAAGTTGCCTACGCCACTTGCGCAGGGTCTAGATTAGTCTATATCTGTGCCAAATTTTGTGAAAATCAATGTAGTAGATTTCGAATTTCGTTAATAACGTACAAAAAAAATACAAATATTTTCTGTTCAATAATGTGTGGATAATATTATTCCCCAGCTGGCAAATGGCCCTCCATCCGCGTGGCGAGCCTGGAAGCGCTGCGCGACCCCCCCGCGGCCCCCCGCGACGCCCCCGCCGCCCCCCGCGAGCCCCCCGCCGCGCCCGCGACCCCGTCCGCGCTGATGCGCACGCGCCCCGACCTCACCATCCTGCCCACGCGCAGGGACGACGACACGTGATCGTCGCACGCTGATTCGATCATCTAAGTGTGTTGTCAGTGACACCAAAAATATATAAACATTGCAAACATCAATGTATGTAAATGTTAAGGAACATTTGGAGAAGTATATGAACTTTTGCAGGTTATGTGTGAATAAATTACACATTTCATGACAGAATTACACCGAAAAGACAATTATATAATGTGCGTTTCTCGTTATAAATGTGTGAAAATGTCGTCGTATGAAGTGAGGAATGTAGAACAATATATTATATTTAGATAAAAAGTTAATGCGTTATTTTAATGCGACACTGACATGTTTGTTTTCATTGGAATATGTAGACAGTTCAGTGTTTATACTTAAAAAAAAACTATATATTTTGACTCATCCCATCACTGTTTAAATAAGTGCTTATTGATATTGCATTAAAAAAATTTATCGTGGGAAATCAACTTACTACTCTTTAAGCAGAATAGAGAAACTCTTTTATTTTTTAAAAGTCGGTTCATAATTTTTAATATAAAAAATTATAGTAAAATGCCTATTTTGTATTTGTTAAAATGGAATTTTGTAATAATATGTTATTTATTTTGCCTTTTTTTATTATTGTTGACTTGTAACTACAAGCCTCTATTTTTTTTATATTTTCAGTCATACTCGTATATGTATTTTTATATACACTTATCTCGTCTTATAATACACGACAGGTGATAAAATGTCGTACTGGCCGGAGGTCGTACAAAACGATTAACACTTCTCAATGTTAAACTATGACAGTTAATTAGATGTTACATTGTCGTTGTTAAAATGATTTGATTAAATTCGTGGATTCTCCTGTTAACGTTAATTTTGATTCAACTCTTATTTACAAAGGGTACAGTGAGATGAAGTGAAAAGTATACCACATTTAATGCGGTAACGCTACGAAGGTGGTATGCCTTATTATTAGGTCAACTATACAGAGAATTGATTTCAATAACATTTTTCAAAAGTATAGAGATCACATTATATAAAGTCGTCAATTTGGATTTAAAAAAAATTACCACATTCATAATTTACACAGATTACACAGAGTAAAAGTCTAAAATTTGTATGGCGCGAAAATATTTGAACGGTTGGGCCAATCAGAGCGCGCGATTTGAACCGCGAACTGAATTGTTATCAGGTATTACGAGCGAGATTGCTTGTGACATTTCGTAATTGGATTTGAAGTTTACCACTCTTGTTATAAAGTTGTTATTTCATTGAGTTTCCATTAGGTTTTGTCGTTCTGCCGAGGCGTACTTGTAACTGTGATGTGTGATCTTGTTTTTTTTTTGCCGATTTTATTTTTCATCATCTGCATTGCATACGAAACTAAATTGAATCTAACTGGCTGGCTGGCCAATTTTGAAATCCGAATTCTGTATAATTCCTTAATGAATATATTAGATTTTATGATAAAAAAAAATTGTTGCTTTTTTTATTATAGTCGTTGTAATTATGAACTAATTAAGACTCATATTTATTTACACGATGTTTTTAAAATGATTCAATACAATATCTTGAGTGTTTGCAAAATCGTGAATGTTTAAAATGTAGGGCTTAGATAAGACTAGAGCACTTGTTTCTCACGGGGATAGTCAGAGAATTATGTTCACTAGGTATCTATTATGACGCTCAGAAATTGCCTTGTATACTAAGAAGGCAATGCTGACATAGATACATAAGAGGAGATTCTATTTATTTTTATGTAAAATGGGCGTAGCTACGGTTTCTTAAAAAAGGGAACGGAACAAAATTATATTAATATTATCACACATAGATGTGTTTGTTCATATTATCACACATAGATGTGTTTCACGCAAAAACTACTGAACGCATTTTCATAAATCTTGCATAAAACAACGTAATAATAAGCAAGAAAAAACAATGCTTTTAACATAAACCCCATTATTTGGTAATTGACAACCAAATATTATGAAATGCAGAAAATTATTTTTCTTGTTCCGTAAAGTCACCCACACTTAGCTACGCCCATGAATAAAAATATAATTTTTAAGCGTTTATTAAATTTAGCGAACAAATCCAAGTATTGTTTTCGCCAAAATCTTATTTATAATAAGTTTTTGTTAGTCTTATTATTAAAGATTTTATATTATTTAAAAAAAATTGAATCAGGCAAAATCGTTGTTGTGAACTGAAGATTTTTTTATAGTTGAATAGTATTTTAATTTATATTATCGAATATTTGAGGCTGAGACGAGACAGCGGTTTTTTAGACGTGTTTTATGTTTGTTGTGTGTTTGTCTGTAACAACGGAGAGACGAAAGTAACTAAACAGTTTTAATTTGATATCGTAATATGAAGATATATCGTTATTAGTTATTGAAAATACTAATAAATATACATTTAATAATTAGATCATGATATATACTACGATCCCACAGACAACAAACTTATAACACCTCTCGTTTGCGTAGGGGGTTTTAGTTATGCCCTTAATGTTCTTTAGTATGTTTTGAATTAGATGTTTAATTTTAATATTTAATTTTATACTTGTTTTTTTTATATATAAAATATGTTATCAGCGCGTACAGAGGTTTATTTATAAAATAATTAGGACTCTCATTATTATTGTAAATATATAATTATTGTGTAATATCGTAGAAGACCAAATTAAAAACTTTGTTCATAGAAATTGTTTGTATGTAAGAAGTAAGCAGTAGTTTTATATAATTATATAAATGTCATAATTTGACTGACATGATGATTATAGTATAAGAATCGATTATAAAAATTATATTAGTTATTAATATAGTTTTAAAGAACACATTTCCATAGAAATTAGAATATTGTAGATTATAAATGGAAATTAAATATAAATACATACATATAATATATAAACCTATATCAGTAACACAGTACTATAAACAACTTATTTTCACGTGACATTTTGAAAGTCCCAGCGGCCTATGTCGTGGTTTTAAAAACGACCAAGAGATGGCGCCTTGGGACCAACTACTGAAAGTTCCGAAGATCAATGAAATTTGAATAAACAATAACTTTTGGTAATATCTGTTAATTATAAGCATTTTAAGTAAAAAAAAATTTTTGGTTTGGTAAAAATAAGATTGCAAAATTAGTGACGATTTTGACTGTACGTAATTAACAGACAGTTATTTTTCTAATAATAATAACATAAAAGACAAAAAATAATGTCATCGTACATTAACTTTAAGCTTATACATATAAAACATACATACATATAACAAATATTTGTATACCTATTACATTATATAAAACCGTCTTAGTTATAGGATAGTTTATAAAAGAAAATTATATTTATACAGTCACTTGTTCCTCTCGTATTACGTAGGTTTTTTCGCACAGTGGCGCCATATTGTATGTATTATATTTTTAGCAACGAGGATATTTTAAAAATACGAACACGAGCGACGCCGCGTTTACCGCGCGCAAAACTATCGCTGATTCCCTTTTTATTATGACCAACAGAACAGAACACAGACAGGCACAGATTGCGCTAGTTAAGCGTTTGTGCTCGTGTCACTGTCAAATGGAACATGTTGTCATTCTGGTTTAAAAAAAAAATATAGGAGACCTTTTATTCTTTTTTTTTTCAAATAAGGTTAGGCCAATTAGAAAGAGATTTCTTTCAGCACGCCTCCGTCGATTAATTTGTATGAAAAATGTAATACATATATTTTTTTCATCTGAACTTTCTTCAGTTTCTTTTTACCTTATTTCTATGATAAGATCTTTGGTATGTTTAAGATCTGACAGCTGCTGTGTGACATTTTTAATACCCTCATTTAATTGCATGTTAAAATGTATCCTTTATATTTTGTCTTGCTTCTTACAAATGTTATTTATTAAATTAATTCTGAAATACGCCTGCCATCTTTCAGCCACTAGCGCCACCTACTGATATGATTTACATTTAATCGATAGTTGAATGTTAAAACGAATTTTAAGAAAATATTTCTTCAAGAGCCGTCTGACATCTTTCAACGGACCTCTGACATCTTTCAACGGACCTCTGACATCTTTCAACGGACCTCTGACATCTTTCAACGGACTTCTGACCTCTTTTGAAAATCTTAAACGCACCGTTAGACACTCATCTCTAGCGAGTTGAGACGTAAGTGTTTTCAGCTTAAAATTCGTTTGTATATAAATTTAATTTTAATTTTTCAACGCGGTCGTCCGCCCCTAAACCCACCCTCTTTATTATATACTCTGTCCAAAATTAATTGGATGTACTCGGTACCAAATTGTATATGTAGCTAATTAATTGTTAAGGTAATGTTATGTCGTGTTGGCGTGGCGTTCTTTATTTTGATGTACAGTCACCACAACGTACCCAAATTCACTGTATAGGTGTTACAGCGTCGTAGAGTTCCATGCGTGGTAACGTAATATGCGGTTGAGTGTACTTTTTCGTTGCAGGACGTGTCTTGGTCCGCTTTTAAGGTACAACAGGGAGTCTCACAATTTCCTTCAGCTTCCCGGTTATTTAGTTTTTTTTTAATGTACACTTAGCGTCAATAAAATGTAGCCACACCGGTTAAACTTGCATTGGATGTTGTGTTTTCCGCCGTTGACTGTACAAAAACTGTAAAGGTTTTGTCATTATTTAAAGAAAGAAAATTATGATGTTACATCGATAGATGACAGCAAATTGAACACGGTAAAAAAAATTTAAAATTATATTAGAAATTAGCAAACTTTGTTTATGTACTCTTAACTTAATTCTCTTAACTTAATAACTCTCTCTTAACTTAATTCTTATCTTACTCTAAATCTTAATTCTGTAACTTCAAAATAAAGAACGGCATCCCAATCCAACTGCAATTTTATGTTATTAGACTCATAGATTAATTTTCTCTGAAGCGAACGTGGATAATACTTGAAAATGATCGACGTTGTTTATTTTTAACTTTTATATACTTATACTATTAAAGAAATTATGATGATGGCGAGTGCCGTGTGGTTCCCGGCAGGGGAACCTAACCCGTATTTGATCTATCATGGTTACACATCCATTAACCTGAATATGCAGGTATCCTCACGATGTTTTCCTTCACCGTAAGTGCATCGGTTAGTATTTAAACTAATGTACGTAACTTCGAAAAAGTCATCGCTACATGGCCGGGGTGGGATTCGAACCTGTCCCCTTTTTGCGCATAACGCATTTTAACCGGGCAACTTACCAATTCGACCATCGACGCTCCACTCCGACAACCTATTGTAATGTAATTTATTAACTGTTTTTTTTTACATCTCATTTGCCTAACCTCAAAATGTTTCAGGTATTCACCACGTTGGTTTCAGAAATTGTAATTGTTTATTTAATGACAAGTCGCATGTGCGGTTCATACTTTTGTATGACGTGTTGTTAGTTTATACTGAGTTAGTTTGTGTAAAGCGACGGACAGACACTAAGATGAGAATGTGCGTAGATAAATAAATTTTAGATGTAGAATATCTATATTTGGCCTTATAGTGTATGTAAATTATATTATGTGAAAATATTTAAGCTATGTATAGAATTGATATTGGGTACTGCATATATAATCTGTATTTTGGTAAGATTAGGTTAAAATTGGATCAATAAATTTATCAAAATATATTGGAAAAACCAAAATTGTTTCGAAAATCGAGATTCAAGCCCATTTGATTTAGTGTCAAGAACTGTTGGCTGAATTTTCCTTAAAATAAAATTTTTGGAGAGAAAAGCAGCCAGCCTTCTTGTCACCTGCGAAGATGAATTATTGTTAATTGAATGCCAAAGATTTAAATGGTAATCTTTATGGGTCGATATTTTATCGAAATTTGTGTTTTATGTATATTTTTATTTGTGTTTTCGTCCGCCGCTAGTGTACTGTCGGCAAAATAATTATATTGTTAGGAAATTTAAAAATAAAACGTTTAATCAATATTTCTTTTTTTATTTATTTTTCTGACTATATTGCTACAAATATCATGTCTTTATCCCTTCCGGGGTAGACAGAGCCAACAGTGTTGAAAAGACTGGAAGGCCTAATTCAGACTATATTCCTGTTCCTCTACATTATATCCAAAAAAATATAGATTTTTCTCAAATTCCACAGTTTCTTTAGTTTTTACCGGGATTAAAGGTACCCTATGTCCTTCTCCAGACTCTTAATTATATATACGTGATATTTCAAGAAGATTCAGTAGATAACAAGTAAAGAAGTAACAAACAAACAAAAAAACTTACTTTCGCATTTTTGAGTTGGGATCACATTATCAACGGTGAAGCTACGAAAAACGATTTGAAATAAAAAATCAAAATAACTTACCATAATTGTTTATTATCTTAAAAATTATTTACATTTTATTGCTACAATGCTCACTCGGCTATGTACCGATACACATTGTATTTTAGGTCCCACATTTATAACAAAGTTTTTTACAATATGACATTACAACCATAGTCATGTGCCGATCATTATATATAACAGTCTCATAAAACGTCACATTTAGAATCTAGCAAATTATACTATTTATAACGATACAGGTATAAAACGCGCACGTAACATAGGTACCTTTATTTTATTGCTGAAGTTTCGAATCATGGTACAATTACCCGCGGTCACCGAGCGACGAAAACCAGCCGGCTACTGCTCCGCCTGCACGGATCATTGTGACACGTTTGTTCATGTGTGTCAGAATCGCGGGTGTACCTCACGGATTTAAATATCTGTTTTGGATTAAAAACGTACCTGATGTGTACCTCAGTGTACCTATCCTAAAAATACCTCCTTCTATGTAAACTTTTTAAATAAAATAGGTACACCCGCCATCCTGACGTCAGGACCGCGGGTGTACTACTAGTTAGCATATGTAGGTAAGTAAACTGTATATGTAGATTTGGTACCTTTTGTGTACCTGCAGAAACAAATATTAAATAAATAAAAAATATTGAGGGTACTGACAAAATGAAAAAAAATTTTTTTGACGTCGTTTTTAGGGTTCCATAACCAAAGGATAAAACTACTAAGTGATTACCGCGATTCTGACATACCTACATGTTTTTTCGAAACGTCCGAGATAAAATAAAGGTAGGGACGTTACGTGCGCGTTTATCATTCATTCATGTTTTTTAATGTAGACAATGTGCATTCGTCCACGATTTAGATTTAAGAGATCTATATTTGTAAATTGACGTCCGATGAATATGCTGCAGTGTAGTGTGTTCCGCCGCTTCTTCTACACATGCGCTTTGGAAGCGGTAGTAGTTATAATTAGATTTAAGTTATGTGACGTCAATAAGTGATACCTTGTATCCAATTTTGAAAATAAATTTATTCTATTTTAATAACTGTATTATTTATAAATAGTATAATGCAACGCGAATGTTTAAATTCGGTTCTAGAAAATTAGTTTCCTTATATTGTGACGTCAGCCATTTTATGTGACCATTATATTAAAAGTCACATAAAAAATCACTTTCGGTGAATGTGATTTTTTATGCGAATCGTTCATACAAATAAATTTTGTCATATCCATAGTTATGTATCGTTCCTGACGATCACATACATATGTCTTAAGCCAGGTCTACACAGGATCAACAAACATTTGCAAGCCTGTTTGTTGGGCCGGTGTGTTCGTGGCTTAACACGCATATTCATCACATTTAAAATAGTGACTCCTGAGAGTGTAATCATACCTTAGTAAGTCTTTATAGACTCAAAGAGGGCTTTGTTGAAAAACTTGAGATCTTCTCCTCAAGATTAGGTTAACAAAAGTTTGTGTGCAATAAAAATAAAAAACATACATATAATCACGTCTATATCCCTTGCGGGTATACAGAGCCAACAGTCTTATAAAGACTCTGATAGGCCACGTTCAGCTATTTGGCTTTAAGATAGAATTGAGATTCAAATAGTGACAGGTTGCTAGCCCATCCCCTAAAAGAAGAATCCCAAGTTTATAAGCCTACCCCTTAGTCGGCTTTTACGACATCTATGGGAAAGAGATGGATTGGTCCTATTCTTTTTTCTATTGGTGCCGGGAACTTCACGGCAATTAAAATAAAAAAGAAAATATCATTTACAATTTCATTGGGCAATGAAATACGAGTTTGTAAATGATCAATGTACGTCAAAAAAAATTCTTTGTTTCATTTTAAGAATGTTATTTCGAAAATTTCGTATTGTGTGGGCGGGCATTTTGAATAGGACCACAGATGATGCTAGCCCGATAGAGGGAATAACAAATGTGCCAATTTCTACAGCAGAATGTAAAAGTCGACCAGGGCAAATAAACATTTTTTAACACTTTTTTGAATCGCGATTCATACAAAGCGACAAGTCGCCAGCCAGAGTCGCATAAAAAAAAAAAAAAAAATCAATCCCAAATTATAATTTAGTCATATTTCTGAAACGTATTAACGGGTTTGTTCATCAAGTCTTCCCCGACAGTCATGATGAGCCTCTGTCTGCCCGGCCGCTGCGGCGGTATCGTGACGTTGTGTTGACGCTGAAGATGCTTCTTCCAGTAACACCGGCGTGTGAAGTGCGAGTGACAGATGTCACATTCGAAGCTGTTGGTGAAAAAAATATTTGGGAATGTTAATAAAAATCAATTGTTGTTGTAATTATATTATATGTAAGTATTTGTAAATATTATATGTAAGTATTTGTAAATGTTTAATAAACTAACAATAGGTTAAGATTTCATTGTTACTAACAAAAGTGGACTCTGTCTGAATAAAGAAATATTATTATATTATTTAAAAAAAAAAGGTGTGGTTCCCGGCACTATTTGAAAAAAGTATAGGACTCCACTCCATCTCTTTACCACGGATGTCGTGAAAGGCGACTAAGGGATAGGCTTATAAACTTGGGATTCTTCTTTTAGGCGATGGGCTAGCGACCTGTCACTATTTGAATCTCAATTATATCACTAAGCCAAACAGCTGAACGTGATCGATGACTGTTATCTCTTTCTACCCCGCAAGGGATATAGACGTGATTTTGAGTTATGTTATATTATACTAGCTGTGCCCGCGACCGCGTCCGCGTGGAATAGTTATTTTGGGCATCATTGAAGCCCTCAACGATGAATAATTTACTCTGTTTTTTTCACATATTCCATTATTTCTTTGCTCCTAATAGTCGTAGCGTGATGTTATATAGCCTAAAGCCTTCCTCGATAAATGTTCAAATTCAACGCAAAAAGAATTTTTCAATTCGAACCAGTACTTCCTTAGATTAGCGCGTTCAAACAAACAAACAAACTCTCCAACTTTATAATATTAGTATCTATATAGATAAAATTTAAATAAATAATAAGCAGAGATCGGAATAGGTAGATTGAATTGGGGTCAATGAACTGAAACGTATATATTAATATGGACATGCCGCCGTCCGGGATTGCGGGATTTGTAAATTATTAAGATTTTTTCCGGAATTTTTACAAGTGGGATGAAGAATATATTAGTGGTAGCTGTTTTCCCCCGACTTCGTTCACGTAAATTGTAGTTCTATGTTACCCGCGGACAATGTAGTTTACTGTAAGTGTAAGCACAGAAATGGAATCCCGGAAAAGAGGCTTATCCATGTTATGCTTTCTATGGTAATTCATGATGCAAGTACATAAAATCAATCTAACTATTCCTATCTATGATAATAAGACATAGACAAATTACCGTTTGACATCGTTATGCGAATCTAAATGCCTGTTGAGTTTAGTCGTGTCGTAGAACTTCTTGTCGCAGAGGTGGCACTCGTGCGGCTTCAGACGTTCGTGGAACCGACGGATGTGACAGAGCAGATTCGACGACGTGTAATAAGAGGCGGTGCAGAATTCGCACTGGAATCGTTTTGTGCCTTCAAAAAAATAAATGGGAATAAATCAATTGAGCGATTGTGCGAGCGTTTCTTTTTGTCCTCAGTCCGATTTTATACAATACTAGCGACCCGCCCCGGCTTCGCACGGGTGCAAAAATTATAAATGTTATTATACATAAAAACCTTCCTCTTGAATCACTCTACCTGTTACAAAAAACCGCATCAAAATCCGTTGCGTAATTTTTAAGATTCAAGCATACAGACAAACAGACTAAAATAGCGACTTTGTTTTATACTATGTAGTGATGTTCAGTTTTCTTTCACGTATGTACGTAAAAAGTGCCGTGTGGTTCCCGGCACCAATACAAAAAAGAATACGATCACTCCATCTTTTTCTCATGGATGTCGTAAAAGGCGACTAAGGGATAGGCTCACAAACTTGTGACTCCTTTTTTAGGCGATGGGCTAGCAACCTGTCACTATTTGCATCTCAATTCTATCATTAAGCCAAATAGCTGAACGTAGCCGATCAGTCTTTTCTAGACTGTTGGCTTTGTCTACCCCACAAGGGATATAGACGTGACGATATGTATGTATGTACGTAAAAAGATGTAAGATTAATACTTAGCACCTGGGTGACCCGAGTGTTGTTTTTTATTGTTAACTGTTTCAAATGAAAAAAAAAAGAATATGACCACTCGCATGTCTCTCCCATGGATGTCGTTAAAGGCGACTAAGGGATAGGGTTGTGAACATGTGTTGAGGTCGTGTTTATGCCACGTGGAGTAATCTCAGTATTTCTCAGCGTCAGTCAGTCAATGAGCAATGTATGTACCTCTGTGCCTCAGTATGTGCTTGTTGAGGTCGTGTTTATGCCACGTGGAGTAATCTCAGTATTTCTCAGTGTCAGTCAGTCAATGAGGAATGTATGTACCTCTGTGCCTCAGTATGTGCTTGTTGAGGTCGTGTTTATGCCACGTGGAGTAATCTCAGTATTTCTCAGCGTCAGTCAGTCAATGAGGAATGTATGTACCTCTGTGCCTCAGTATGTGCTTGTTGAGGTCGTGTTTATGCCACGTGGAGTAATCACAGTATTTCTCAGCGTCAGTCAGTCAATGAGGAATGTAGGTACCTCTGTGCCTCAGTATGTGCTTGTTGAGGTCGTGTTTATGCCACGTGGAGTATTCTCAGTATTTCTCAGCGTCAGTCAGTCAATGAGGAATGTATGTACCTCTGTGCCTCAATATGTGCTTGTTGAGGTCGTGTTTATGCCACGTGGAGTAATCTCAGTATTTCTCAGTACAGTCAGTCAGTCATTCCGAGCAAAGAAATCGGCTGAGCTTATGACTTTTTGAATTGCTGCGGCATAGGTACACCTGCTTAGAGTTAAGTTATATATTTTTTTTAAATTATTTTATGTTGTATTTGAGAAGCTTGTGTTCGTTATTTTAATAAAAATTAAAAACTAACAAAAACAAACAAGTCAGTCAATGAGGAATGTAGGTACCTCTGTGCCTCAATATGTGCTTGTTGAGGTCGTGTTTATGCCACGTGGAGTATTCTCAGTATTTCTCAGCGTCAGTCAGTCAATGAGGAATGTATGTACCTCTGTGCCTCAGTATGTGCTTGTTGAGGTCGTGTTTATGCCACGTGGAGTAATCTCAGTATTTCTCAGCGTCAGTCAGTCAATGAGGAATGTAGGTACCTCTGTGCCTCAGTATGTGCTTGTTGAGGTCGTGTTTATGCCACGTGGAGTAATCTCAGTATTTCTCAGCGTCAGTCAGTCACTCATTGAGGAATGTAGGTACCTCTGTGCCTCAATATGTGCTTGTTGAGGTCGTGTTTATGCCACGTGGAGTAATCGCAGTCTGGACACGAGAACTGAGGCGGCAGGTGAGACCGGCTGTGGGTGTACAACGAGCTTCGGTGTAGGAACACTTTGCCGCATATCTGTAAAAGACACATACATACATACATACAATCACGTAAACCGAATTTACAGACAACCGATTTTTTTTCACTCAAGGTATTAGACCTTTCGAATAAATATTTTGTTAAAAATATTCTAGGACTAGCTGCGCCCGCAACTTCTGCGTCGAACAGTTATTTCGGGCATTATTGAAGCCCTCAAGGATTAATAATTTTCCCCGTTTTTTTTTTCACAATTTCTATAATTTATTTGCTCCTTATAGTTGCAGCGTGATGTTATAGCCTTAACCCTTCCTCGATAAATGGTCTATTCAACTCAAAAAGAATTTTTCAATTCGCACCAGTAGTTCCTGAGATTAGCGCGTTCAAACAAACAAACTCATCAGCTTTATAATATTAGTATAGATAGTGCCGTGTGGTTCCCGGCACCAATGCAAAAAAGAATAGGACCACTCCATCTATTTCCCATGGATGTCGTAAAAGGCGACTAAGGGATAGGCTTACTTGGGACTCTTTTTTAGGCGATGGGCTTACAACCTGTCACTATTTGAATCTCAATTCTATCATTGAGCCAAATAGCTGAAGGTGGCCATTCAGTCTTTTCAAGACTGTCGGCTCTGTCTACCCCGCAGGGGATGTAGACGTGACCATATGTATGTATAGATAATCTAACCTCACATATAAAAGTCTCCAATGTGTCCAAATGTAAGTCCTTGTCGTGATCCTCTCGCAGTTTCTTGGTTTTGAAGTTCACGCGACACGTCTCACAGTAAAGCGGGTCCACTTTCTTCTTTAGCGGCTGTGACACTCTCTTTTGGACAGGGAGTGACTTGAGTTTGATACGAGGTTTGCTGAAAAAACAAAATAGTAATTTTATAAGGAGTTTTATGACTGGATGCCGTGTGATTCGAAGCATTTTTGGATTAGGACAACTTAATAACTTTCCAATGGATGTTGTAAAAGTCGACTAAGGGCTAACAAACTTGTTATACTTTGTGCATGCTTTTTGTATATTTGAATTTCAATTTCACCATTAAATCTTACAGTTGAACAAAAACTTCTAGTATTTTCAAGACTGTTGACTCTGTCTACCCTGCAAGCGATATAGACGTGGCATGTATATACAATTAGTTTTTTTGTACTATTTCTTGTAACTGTAAATTTCTGTTTTATCATGATATAAACAAACTAAAGATAAAATTACCATTTCATGTCTTCCTTCTTAATGACAACCTCCTTTTTGACTTCCAGCTCTACATCATGCATTTCAGTTCCACTTGTTTCATCAAAACAGTCATAGTCGTCTTCCACCTATAACAATAATATTTCTGAGTCATATAATAAGAATTAAAAAAAAAATTCAATTCGAATCAGTAGTACCTGAGATTTGCGCATTCAAACAAACAAACAAGCAAACTCTTCAGCTTTATAATATTAGTATAGATAATAATGCCGTGTGGTTCCCGGCATCAATACAAAAAAGAATAGGACCACTCCATCTCTTTCCCGTGGATGTCGTAAAAGGTGACTAAGGGATAGGCTTACAAACTTGGGATTCTTTTTTAGGCAATGGGCTAGCAACTTGTCACTATTTGAATCTCAATTCTATCATTAAGCCAAATAGCTGAATGTGGCCATTCAGTCTTGTCAAGACTGTTGGCTCTGCCTACCCCGCAAGGGATATAGACGTGACCATACGCATACAAAGTCGCGGGCAACCGCTAGCTTACCTCCACTTTGACGTTTTGCATGAGCAGTTTCTGCAGGACCTCGTCCGTATTGATACAAGTTGTTTTGAAGTTGTACGCAACAGACAGGTTTGTATAACAGCCGCAGCATATTCGCGACGGCAATTCCTCCTGCTGGGTAAGCTGAAAAAAAAAAAAAAAAAAATTATAATAGTCTATGTCTACATCCTATCCTACTAATATTATAGATGCGAAAGTTTATGTCAGGATGTCACTATGGATGTTTGTTGGTAAAGGGTCAGGTCAAGAGTACCCGAAACCGCCAAGCTTGCATGAAGAGAGTTATGAATGTGGATTAAGCGAAGGAAGTATGCAGAGATCGTGGCAAGTGGAAAGAGGTAGATTTTATGTCAGTATGTATGTATGTTTGTTACTCTTTCACACAAAAACTACTGAACCGATTACAATAAAATTTGGTATGTAGGTAGCTGAAGACCCAGAATAACATACAGGCTACTTTTTATACCGGAGTTCCCGCGGGATTGATAGGGTATCCGTGCGGACGTTATCGCAGGCGGCCTGTACTTTTTAATAAAAATAAAGAATTGTATTTTTGTAATGAAATAAACTAAAAAACAAATGAAATTATTTCAAAAATTATTTCATCATTTAAAAGCTACCTACATTAATCAAAACTGAGAGAAAGGCATATTAATATTTGTTTGAAATAAATTAGATTTCAGATGCATTTATCAATATTTAAAAAGAAATCAGGGAAATAAAAAAATAAGGCATGATCTGGCTACATGGATTGATTATACATATATTCATACTAGCAGTGCCCGCGACTTCGTCCACGTGGAATATTTATTTTGGGCATCATTTTCCATTATTTCTTTGTTCCTTATAGTTGCAGCATGATATTATATAGCCTAAAGCTTTCCTCAATAAATGGTCTATTCAACGCAAAAAGAATTTTTCAATTCGAACCAGTAATTCCTGCGATAAGCACGTTCAAAGAAACTATTTAGCTTTATAACACAAACAAACTATTTAGCTTTATAATATTAGTATGAAAATATGAAAAAAAAATATTAGTATAGATAAACAAAAAACATAATGTGTTTTTAAGTGCTGTATTATTTTAATGTGGAATTCTTCTTATAAGTGCCTTTCTCAGAATCTGTTAAATCAAGGGCTCTGACCACCCAATAAATGTGAAGGATGTGTTGTTTGTCCATACCAAACAAAAATTAACTGTAATTAGGTTTAACCACATTTGGTACATGGATTTAAGTTTTATCATAGTTATACACCACTGTTTTCTGCCCAGCCATATTTAGAAATTAACATAAAATAACTTACTTTTAAACCAGTGCAAAATTCAATTTGATTAATTATATTGGATTCAATGTTGAATATTTCTTTCATATTTGTACCATGAGCCATGCACACTCTGCAGTAGTCTTTCATCTGGTCTCCTGCTAATAAGTCACACATTTTTGTATCCATTGCACTGTTGTGGTCCATTTTTGAAAACAATTTCTGAATTTGGTCCCTTTTCCATTGATTCAAAAGTTTTCTAGACCAGATATTGCAATTTTCGAAAGTGTAAACTAAAACTATATAGAGCAATAATAACCCCCAAAAGCAATAGTTTAGTCACATAGTATTATTTGTACACTATTTATTTATTATTATTTAGACTATCTACATATGTAAATAAAAAATAAAATAGAAAGTCCGAGGTTGATATTTAACAGTATTGACAGCTTTTAATCAGCATGACATTGACATTGATTATACATTAAGAAGGTCTATGTGGTCTATGGATATACAAATTAATAAAAAACGTCCATGACTATACATAATAAAGAAACAAAAGAACGCGCCAAAAATAAGATTTTTGATCTTGCAATATGCTTCACTAATAAAAACTTTTAAAAGATGATTCTATGTATGTCGGAAAATATAATGGAAGTAGGTAACATAAATAAACTAATAACGATTAAATTTGGTTGGTATTTACTTTATATTAATAGTCGCTATAAAATCACATAGCCTTATCGTTAAATGTTACTTTATCCCAAACATCGTGGTTAACGTCACCTGCTTCCGTTCCGGTACAGAATGTAAAAGTCAATCAAAGGAAAACCAAATACGCTAGTACGCTTGTCTGTGACACCGGAGGTCCTTGGTTCGAATCCCGGTAGGACATGATGAGAAAAGATCTTTTTCTGATTGGCGTGGGTCTTGGATGTTTATCTATATAAGTATTTATTGTAAAATATGGTGTCGTTGAGTTAGTATCTCGTATCACAAGTCTCGAACTTACCTCAAGGCTAACTCGATCTGTGTAATTTGTCCTGTAAATATTTTTTTATTTATTTCCCAAAACCTACTCCCCTTATTGTACAATAAGTACCTATTTATAATCAGTAACTGTAATTCAACTGATGTTGTACTTGTGATTCTACTTGTGATATGCAATAATAATATTTTGAATTAAACTGAACTGATTCTTTTTCTGTGATTCTTTTTTAGGCTCCAGCAACCTGACCCTATTCGAATTTCAATGCAATGATTAAGGTATATAATTCAAAGTAATAACATCATTTTTCAAAAGCGTATATGTTAAGTGTGTCGTATTCATACTATAATTGGCTGATTTGGGGGGTGACATTTATGATGTTTTGTGAAGTAGCCACAGTAAGTTTATTTGTTTGCTTATTTATTTGTGACTATTGAACCAATGTTTTGAAATTACGCGTATATATAATTAAGTGTCTGGAACAGAATATATGGTACCTATAAATTAAAGTGCCCATGGGAAACCTGTATTCTTTAGAGGGTTGCACTAAATTCGCGCGGGTGAAGACGCGGCAATAAGTTATTACTATAACGAGGAATTAATAAAACTCTGGATAAAATAAGCTCATTAAGGAGGTTGATTGCTACAATGAAGAAATGAAAAAAAGACAAACAAAATTATTGTTTATGGTTGATTTGATTTTTGAAATGTCAATCGATGCTGACAAAACATCGCCGTGTTGTCGCACCAAGTTTCATAAGTAATTTTAAATTCATTTGATAGACTTTATCAGTGTTATTTTGTGTTGAACGAGTCAACCTTCGCAGCCGCGGACTTCTATTATGTGAGTTTTATTATATATATTCACCACACCCGGCATATTTACAAGTTTATATTGATAAGAAAAGATTATCTATTAATACGATTTCCCTATTGATTTGTGTGGATAAAACGATTGTTGAGATTTCAGCTCATCAGTGATTGCGATAATACGATTATAAGTAGCGATATCATTTATATATTTTGATATTGTCGTATAATTTATGCGCGATCTCTTAATGTTTTCACTTGAATGGATCGCTTAGTTTGACATACATTTCCTATTGGAATCGAATCAGTTTTTACGCTACTTTTTGTATATTTTTTTTTCTTTCCTTAGACTGGAATATCTTCTAGAAAGATAATGAATCTAATAAAGTAGTTACTGTTTGTGTTTTATTTTTAGCAACTTTTGAGAAATAGGTTTGTAGGTTAGTATTATTTTACTAAGATTCGTCCACACTTTTGCCCTCACCAATACCCAGTACCCAACACAAATAAATAAATTTTGTGATCATCACTACTATGGCAAATTTTAAAAATAAATTTTGTTAAGGTTGGTTACCCTATTTTACTTCTGAATAACAAAGTCTCATTATAAATAAAGTGTCAGTGTTCGAATCGGCAAGGTGCTTGGTTAAAATGTGTGATACGCATAAAGGCACAAGTTCGAATTCCACCTCAGCCATGTACCAATGACTTTTACGAAGTTATCTACATTACTTTGAATACTAACCAATGCTCTTACGGTGAGGGAAAACATTGTGAGGAAACCTGCACATTCAGGAAACTGAACCGTAACCATGATCGATCCAATACTGGTTAGTTATCTGTAAGGTTGTGGAAATCAGATGGGAGTTGCTTCGTGTAAAAATTTGACTTACCTTATCCGAGATCCACTGTCAAAGGTATACTCCCGGCTCTTCTCCGGAGTGGTGAGGATGCAACAGGGAGTTAAACAAAGAGGAAGAACTAATCTCATTATATATATTTATATTTCATTAAGATATGGCCTGTGGTTAAACCTTTCTAGCCCCCCTATAGACTGTTACAGTCATTCAAAGAGATGGAGTGAGGGAGGGATTATAAGATTTTCATAAAATTTTGTGAGCATATTGAGTAGGTCCGAGAATCGACCAACATCTATCTTTCATACCCCTTAGTGGTAAGGGTTGTCCACCCTTAACATTTTTTTTTCAACTAGAAATGACTAAAAAATTATTTATATAGCAATACAATGTCTGCCGGGACAGCAAGTTATAAATAAAAATAGAGTTTAGAAATTGAAACCTGACTATAATACACTCTAAAAAGTATGACACTAGAGAATAATCTTGGCTGAAATTATTATGTATAAACTAGAAAAATATACAGATTAAGTATATGGATTTCGTGAAAGGCGACTAAGGGATAGGCTTAAAACATATAATCACGTCTATATCCCTTGCGGTGTAGACAGAGCCAACAGTCTTGAAAAGACTGATAGCCCACGTTCAGCTAATGATAGAATTGCGATTCAAATAGTGACAGGTCGCTAGCCCATCACCTAAAAAATAATCCCAAGTATGTAAGCCTATCCCTTAGTCGCCTTTTACGAGATGGGAAAGAGATGGAGTGGTCCCATTCTTTTTTGTATTGGTACCGGGAACCACACGGTACATGTAATGTACACAACTTAATAAAATAAAACAATGTTCGTGAATAAAGGAGCAGGACTTGTCTCGACAGGGTTTTAAACAAGGACGCCTAGCCCCCGGGCCTTATAGAAGTCGTCAAGCGCGTTCTTCCTGATACGGCGACCTGCGACCCTCGCTATCTTCAATGTCATGTCAATGACGCCGCGTCCCCGCGTGACCTGACTTCTTGTTTTCGCGAGAGTATTGTATTATTGTGCTCATATCATGAGTGGTAAACCTGCAGAGGCCATCATCACCCATGATTCTACCAACCCTCAGGATTTCGTTGCCGAGTCATGTTCGGAGTGCGCTGCTAGAGCGTTTGCTCTCTAACAGCGCAGCCTTTTTTCCTAAAAATCCCTGCAAAATCTATTTAGTTTCCCTTTAGTTCTGTATCAGTCAGTCCCCCCCCTATTCTAGGGAGGCTGAAGGTACAAGTTACGGCTCGTGTAGCCATTCCATTGTGTTACGAGAACGCAACGATACTAGATTTTATAATAAATACTTATAAACATCCAAAATAGATAAACATCCAAGGCGCAGGCCAATCAGAAAAAGTTATTTTCTCATCATGCCCTGGCCGGGATTCGAACCCGGGACCTCCGGTGTCAGAGACAAGCGTACTACCGCTGCGCCACATGCCGTCATAGGGTAAGGCCAAGACGAATGTACAGTTCCATGCAGAGCAACTTGATCGTTGTAGGGTTTTGCTTGTATGAACAGAGGTCATATTTCCCTGTATGCGACTGTCTCTAATCTTCGCGTGGCCTGGAGGCCGCTTCCCGACTACCTGGTCTACCTACAGAGTCTTCAGTTTTACCATTGGTGCGAATATCATCTTTAGCGACGCCAAGCCGGGATTTCTTCGGTCTGCGGGTTGTCTATGCCCGGCGGAGGTACCATAGTCAGACATTTGTTCCCCAGTTTAGTCTGCAGTCTTCCGCAAGACATGCTTAAAACGACTTTCGTCAGATCGCAAACCGGGTTAGCCTAGAACCAAGTCTGGAATAGGTTTATTGTTGTGGTTTATTTAGCTTAGGTTTTGTACTTCGTGAGTTATCCTAAGGCGCTTCTTACTTTCACGATGTATAAATTGACTGGGCTTATTCTATTTTGCCAGAATTAACGCTAAAACCAATCTCTGTCCTAGCTCGGGGTGTGCCTTTGACCATGGGACCTGGATTGGGTGAGTCAGGCTTTTACACGAAGCGACTCCTATCAGACCCCCGCAACCTTTGCAGGGGTATCTTACCTAACGCATATTGTATCGATCATGGTCACACACGCTCGGCTATTTGGCTTAATGATAGAATTGAGATTCAAATAGTGACAGATTGCTAGCCCATCGCCTAAAAAAGAATCCCAAGTTTGTAAGCCTATCCCTTAGTTGCCATCCATGGGAAAGAGATGGAGTGGTCCTATTCTTTTTTTCATTGGTGCCGAGAACCACACGGCACGCTGTTATGTTTAAAAGAAAATTAATACTAATCTCTGGATCATGTTTAAAAGAATCAAAGTCTACACATTAATCTGCATAAAATTTTCCAAATGTGTTTTTTTTTTCATCTTTAGTTCATGTTGACCTCGAAGCAAAAATCTCATTTTAACCTTTAGCAGGTATTGTTTGAAACGTTTTTAAATTATTATTTTTTATTATATAACAACATTGACGTTAGTATCGGTAAATAAACGCTTCTAGGTAATGTAAAAAAACGGCCTTGCGGTTTCCTGCAGATTAAAATAGGACTACTTAAATTTATGGGCCGTGTGGTTCCCGGCACCAATAAAAAAAAAGAATAGGACCACTCCGTCTCGTTCCCATGGGTGTCGTAAAAAACGACTAAGGGTTAGGCTTATAAACTTGGGATTCTTTTAGACGATGGGCTAGCAACCTGTCCCCATTTGAATCATAATTCATTTTATATTATAATTATTCATTAAGCCAAACAACTGAAAGTGGCCTATCAGTATTTTCAGGAGTGTTGGCCCTGTCTACCCCGCAAGGGATATAGACGTGATGACGCCAGTCGCACGATATATCTGAAGAAATGTTTGCAATAGGAAACGTATTTCACGATAAGCCTCCTCAACCTTCGTCGACATTGGGAGTTATCTTCCAGGTCTTAGGTCCGACATAGCGGTTATAATGTCATGTGAGGTGTCAGTCAATCCACGATTTGAATTTTGATATTATCTGTGCCTATAAAAAAAAAAGGGAACTGACAGATTTTTTTGTGTATGTCATCTTCGTACTTCGTACTTGTTTATACCGTGCCGTGTGGTTCCCGGCAACATTATGAAAAAAATAGGACACCCGCATCTCTCTCCATGGATGTCGTAAAAGGCGACTAAGGGATAGGCTTATAAAATTGGGATTATTTTTTTAGGCGATGGGCTAGCGATCTGTCACTATTTGAATTTCAATTATATCATTGAGCCAATCAGCTAAACGTGGCCTGTCAGTCTTTTCAAGACTGTTGGCTCTGCGTACCCCGCAAGGGAAAAAGACGTGATTGTATGTATGTATCGAATATCAAATGTCTCTCCGTAGTAGTAAGTTAGTCGCCTTTTACGACATCCATGGGAGCGAGATGGAGTGGTCCTATTCTTTTTTTTTATTGGTGCCGGAAACCACATGGCTTGGTGTTTGATTATGATCATACTTCAAGTGTCTGTGCCAAAAAGTGACTCTCATTTCATAAGACTTCCTTCGACACTTAAGGGGAAGATAACCCAGTTCGGATAATAGTGACGTTATTTTTTTTTTTTTCAACTATTGATCGATGATAAAATGTAAGTTTAAACTGTAGAAAACAACAAACTGTTTTTGCACTACAATGTCTAAACAATTAGTCCTAATAATTGAAGTCGCCTTATATCACATACGCACCAACAAAATCTCATTTTAATAACTTCACAGTAAAATTGTATTTTTAAACATTATAATTTTTTTTAATTGTATTTTTAAAACATTTTTTAGAGCTGGGCCCATAATTAGATCATACATATTTTAATAATGAACAATAATCGAAAACATAAAAATATAAATAGTTATATCAACTATCATTAAGTGTTTTCAATAAATAACATTAGAATGTTTTTAATCATTCACCTGGTGTAAAAATTCGTACACATTTCATAAAAAAATGATATAAACTGACCTATGAGTCAGTTCAACTGCCTAAATTTGAAAGATCACACCGGGAGGGAGATAACAGATTGATATCTCTTGCATAATACACAAAAATAAGAAATAGGCCTTATCAATCCGCATGATTCTCACGGTCACCTAAATATTATAATAAAACCTGATGATAACGGTTCATGCACCCATCAGTGTAAAACCACGAGGGAATCAAGAGGTCGTATGCGCTAGCGCACATTCGAATTCGAACATTTGAATTCAGTTCTCTGCTGGCAGCCGTCCGACACGGTCGCGTCGCTCGTTCGAATCCATTTCGCGTGTGTTCTAAACGTGATAAAGATCAGCTCGTGATAACTGTCCTTATTGTTGGCAGAAAACGGCGGGCGTCTCTCTCTCTAGTGAGTGTGATTTTGGTTTATGTTAATTCCTATATTATTTGGCGTTTCAATTTCCTATGTAAATTGGATCGCGTGATCGCGCGGCGAAAGTGGCCGTGTTGTGTCTGCGGCTTAGTTTTGTATAGAGTAAATTTTTTTTTCTTAATGTTTAGAAAATATATTCAAATTTGTTGAGAGATTGATGTTTCATCGTACTAACTCTTAAACAGCTTAACTAAATTCGGCGAAACTTTGTATTCGTATACAGAAACACAACTAGTTAATTTTATTATGGACATAGGTGCCATTTTGAAACTGCCCTGATAGAGAATCTACAAGATTAAAAAAAAAAAATATCTGGGGCAGGCACGGCCGTTGCCTTCACCAAGCAAAGAAGTGTATCGTATCATCCTTATCATGAAGCAATTCAGGCCCTTTTCGGCCCAAATATAACCTCTTCCTGGATAAGAAATTTGATTTTTTCAGTTGCTAAGCAGATTGCAGATTTTCCTTGATTATTTAATTAAGGATAAGCGTTATCAATAAACAATTTAATCATCGATCAACAATTAAGGAAAATATTTCTAATCCAATTCTTCGGTTTCCTTGTAAGTTCAATAAAAAAAAGGGATTTACCACCGGCTCAAGACACAGGGAAAAAATAACAACACTTATAACGACATTATTGTATAAGTAAAGCTTTGATATTGTAATTAAAATGATTGATTGATGAATGATTTAAAAATCATTCAAGTGTTTTCCTGGTTGCACTACATCCCAAGCAGTGTTGTTTCAGACCCTGGAATCTGAATTCCGTAACCCAAAAGCTTGACCAAATCTGAAAACGCTAAACACTTGCGACAAAAAATATCATTTGCTAAAAAGAAAAGAATAAAAAAGCCTTAAAAGGGTTATTTTAGATTTCTTTAGCCTCAAATTTGGAAACGCTTGTCGCGGCAAAGATTCAGCCAAATTCTACAGCATCAGTAATAAAGCAGCTGAAACTGTAGAACATCAACAAAACGAATCATTTATTGATGTTAATCATTATCCACTTAAAATTTAAGTTACTCTCGCTTCAAAAGCACAAGTACCTATAGTAGATGAAGAGGCAGCGGCAAAAATCTACATCAATTTACAAATTAGGATTTTATATCTAATCTGCCTGTAACACGGTTATGAATAAATTCAATGCTATAATTAAGTTAGTATTGATGACACGATAATCTCGTCGAAATAACGACATATTTCATCAGTGGATCCTGAACAAACAATGATTAACATCAATATTGACGCAATACAAACAAAAAACGTCATACTCGTACAATGTTCAAAATACGTCAGATGATGTTAAATTTTAATATTTGAATAATAATCCGTAAGTTAACGAAAACAAAAGCATTATTGGGGATACTAACTTTGTGTAGTCCATCTCGTTCCCATGGATGTCGTAAAAGGCGACTAAGGGATAGTCTTATAAACTTTGGATTCTTTTAGTCGATGGGCTAGCAACCTGTCACTATTTGAATCTCAATTCCGTCGTAGGGCCAGACGGCTGAACGTGGCCTATCGGTCTTTTCAAGACTGTTGGCTCTGTCTACCCCGCAAGGGATATAGACGTGATTATATGTGTGTAACTTTGAATAGCTTGTGAGATATCGATCAGATATTTTATATTGGGAATTCTAGTGTGTATGGCTATAATACTTCTGCCTTTTCGGATCACGGATAAAAATTTTACATTTTTGTACACTTTTTTTTTAAGATTATCAGAACAATTAATAGTTTCTCTTTGGTCCTCTTTTAAATCATATTTCTTATAAATACATCGTCCTGCTACAAATCATTCAAACTGCAGGGTTTCTTTCCACATCTATGAAGCAAACTTGTTTTGGCCCGGAGTGAAAGTTCTTAGTGTCAACTAAAATATTATATTTGTTCTTTAATTTTTAAAGAATCGCCATGAGCCAAATACCTCTTATATGTCTCATACTCATTTTTATTTCTTTTTTATGTTTGACTAGCTGTGCCCGCGACTTCGTCCGCGTGGAGTAGTTATTTTGGGCATCATTGAATGAATAATTTTGCCCTTTTTTTTCACATTTTCCATTATTTCTTCGCTCCTAATAAATTGCAGCGTGATGTTATATAGCTTAAAGCCTTCCTTGATAAAATGCCTATTTAACGCAATAAGAATTTTTCAATTCGAACCAGTAGTTCCTGAGATTAGCGCGTTCAAACAAACAAACTCTTCAGCTTAATAATATTAGTATAGATTAATAGATTATCAACATCAATTATTTTCATTTAAAGTTTGTTATGTCAATTACATGCACACACATTCACAAAATCACGCCTCTTTCCCGGTGGGGTAGCCAGAGACTTTCACTACCTAAGTCTTTCCACTTGCCACGTTCCCTGAATACATTTTTCGCTTCATCCATATTCTTCACTCCCTTCGTGCTAAGTTCGTAGAGTCCTGATACTTAAAAAAAATATTTCTACAAACTACTCAAAAAAAATTCTTCATTTTTACCAAATATGTACGCATTTGTGCAGTTTCATTTTATGTAATTACCTAACGAGTTATAAATTTAGAAATCGCATTGTTTAATGCTTTCTGAATAACTTATATTAATTGTGACGTGGATTAATTCATTAATTACTTAATTATGTTGATTCATAACATTAACTACGAGTACAAGTGATAACTGTATTACTCTCAAATTTTATGCTAAATCGTTAACTTGCTTACCCTAATTAGCATATTATACTTAAACGGGTTTAATACCATTAATTTCGTTATTTATACTAGCGACACGCCCCGGCTTCACTCGGGTAAGATTTATTGATATAGAAACTTCGTCTAAAATCACTCTTATCTATTTAAAAAAAAACTGCATCAAAATCCGTCGTTAAGTTTTAAAGGTTTCAGCATACATACAGAGAGACAGACGCGCGAAGAGACTTTGCTTTATACGATGTACTCGTGGTGATAAATACTAGTTTTATATATCACTACATAGTATAAAACAAAGTCGCTATTTTAGTCTGTTTGTCTGTATGCTTAAATCTTTAAAATTACGCAACGGATTTTGATGCGGTTTTATTAATCAAAAAGATGCGAACATATTGTAATCAAAAAGATGCGAAAGAGGTATTCAGGGATCGTGGAAACATGTGGTCTCTGTCTACACCACAGGGGAAAGAAACGTGATTTTGTGAATGTACCTATGACATTGTTAAGAGCGAAAGGTAAAGTCTATAATTACGAGGTCAACAGCTGGAACCCAGGAAACTGTGCTAGGTAATATAGGTATGTGCTAATGCACTAACATGATATGCGATACATATTTGACATATTTATTGTGCGGAACGCACGTTTTATTGGAAGTCACGTCAAGGTGGCGTGTTTATGTCACGGTGACCCAGAAAATGAGAACCTCTTAAAGGGCTCCATGCCCAGAGGGTTAAATTGGAACATTATTACTGTAAACAGCTGAACGTGGCCTATCAGTCATTTCGAGACTGTTGGCTCTGTCTACCCCGCAAGGCATATAGACGTGATTATATGTATGTATGTATTACTGTTTAGGTGTGCCGTGTGGTTCCCGACACCAAAAAAAGAAAAGGCCACAACTCCAAAAAATATGTATATTATGTGCAACTTAAATAGTATCATAAACATATAGTCACGTCTATATCCCTTGCGGTGTAGATAGTCAACAGTCTTAAAAAGGCTGATAGGCCACGTTCAACTGTTTTGCTTAGTGATAGAATTGAGATTCAAATAGTGACAGGTTGCTAGCCTGTCGCCTAAAAGAAGAATCCCAAGTTTATAAGCCTATCCCTTAGCCCTTTACGACATCCATGGGACAGAGATGGAGTGGTCCTATTCTATTTCTAATGGTACCGGGAACCACACGGTACCATCATAAATGATCCATCATTCTTATTACATCACGGTTGCCCCTGGGTATGAGCTTTCAGTCCGCGTAAAACCATGATCCATACAAACATACATACATAAAATCACGCCTCTTTCCCGGAGGGGTAGGCTTCTACTTTCTAAGTCTTTCCACTTGCCACGTTTCCTGAATACAACGTTTCCTGAAGAATGTACCATGATCCAGTAGTAGGCAATTCAAGAATACTGAAGCGAGAAAACATTTAAGACTTTTTTTTATGTTCCTAGGCTTTTTAAGTCGTTGTCATAAGACGTAGAAAAGATTTTCGTCCATCACATATTTGTTTTTGATAACGCAACAGCTGAACGTGGCCTTTCTCAGTCTTTTGATGACTGTTGGCTCTGTCTACCCCGTAAGCGATATGGACGTGATTCTAAGTTATGTTACATAGTTGTTTGACTAACATCTTGTGGAACATGACTTGATTTTTTTTTCAGTTACTCTCGTTTATGTTAGTAGGTATATAACGTGTGTGAACGGACCTTTGATCTCTCCGAGTGACGTCCTTTATGCTTTCAACGACACGCTTGCGTCACTAGTATAAAATACCTAGTATTTTTGTATCCGGTAACACGACGGTGACACGTATTTTCGATATAAATACCGAACTAGTATAGATCCTATGTTGTTAACACATGTCATTTGAATTGGATGGAATGTTTACAAACAGTTGTTAGGACCACGTCATAAATAACTTAGTATTTTATTTAATACGATACGATAGCACAAAAACGAACAGTATTTTATTAGTTTTATATAGCCACAAAAAGTATTATATTTTTTATACGTAATTTTTTTTAACTAAGTTATTATTATTTTTTTGAATGATGATTGTATAATTTTTTTTATGAAATACATTGTATAGAATTTATTTTGCAAGTATACGAGTAATTTTAATTGGACTTAGTAATGAATGGTTTTTATATTATTTAACATTATTCGTTAAGCTAACAAAGTTAATATGAGTTGGGATTTTCGCCCGCGACTAATTGATAATGTAATTTTAACTGGTTCCGTGGAGATACTCTTACGAGTTCTGATTTCTTATGATACCTTAGAAACATACGCCGCATGTTGGATTTTATCTCCCTTCTAATTGTTAAGCATGTGTTGCGTCAGTCAGTTATATTGATTTTGTGAATGAATCCAGAGTTTCTTTATCATGATGAATTAAGTAATCAATAAAAATAAATTACTTTTAATCACTATCGCTATCTCAATTCGATTGGTGGTGTGATTGTTAATGAATCATTTTGGTCGTAAACTCTTTTCGTGTTTAGCAATAAGTTTCCTAGGTTCAAAGGTCGAAGCGGATATATCTATTATGTTAGCTTATTGTTCTTTGTTCTGAAAATATAAGAGACTAGCTGTTGCCCGCGACTTTATACGCAATCTTACATAAAAACTGAACCTCTGTATTGCCCCCTTAGACCGGGGAGAAATTGTTGTATACCCGTTTTGAAGATGGACCAAGCCTAACACATCAGAGAAAACCCGTATTTAAATCGAAGCAATAGTTATCGCGTTATGCGGTACAAACATACTGAAAGTAATTTTTTTTTGTAAAGTTTTTTGACAATATCTTCAAGTGCAGACATCGGTCAGTTTAAATCTATTTAGATGTGTCTTCGCTTGACAAACTAGAGTCAAAGAAAACTGAAACTCCTTGAATTTTGGTGTATTCAGAAATTATCATTACAAAATTGTTTCTAGTTAAAGCGCGTAACGCCGGTCAAAAATTGCTAAAAGTAAAGTAAGTTTTTTACAAAGACAAAGATGACAGTGACAATTAGTACCATCGCAATAATACATTTAGTTTTTTTTTTGACAAAGGCGTCATTGTTTTTGAGCATCTTTATGCCTAAACAAGATGGATACACAGTCTTTTGGTAGCACACACCATCTGGTTAGTTTGGCGCCTGCATATTTTATTATTGTTAATCACCTGTATTGACACCTGTAATGATAGTTTGTAAAAATATTAAACCAAATTTTTCGCGGTGCTTCGCTAAGAATTCCACAAAATAGTATGTAACTCTTAAAATTTTTATGTCTTTTTTTATAATAATTTGAGTGCGTTTGAGTGAATTTGAGCTCAATCAGCATGGCAGTATGCAAGATGAAATGTGTACAAAATTGTAAACAAATCTTTTCCCTAGAAAATATTACTATTTTGTACAGCACTATGATAATAGAATGTATTGTATAATATATAACATTTTAAAACAACACCTATTTTTCTCCGCACATTATCACGAGAAAGAAATAATTTATTTAAAAAATTGTGACAAATATTTCAAAACCAATGAATTTTCAATAATTGAATTTTTAAATCTTTTGTTTCTTAAACAATAGCACTTAAGATGAAAATGCGTCAGTAACCTAGTATCTTCAACCGAGTACCCGAGTACGTAACAGGTAACGAGTATTGAGTAAAAAAATAAAATACTAGTATTCGTGACCCCTCGCATGTCACCGCTGTATTGAATAACGTATAAACGGAATTAATTATAAATCGTACAATACATTTGTTAGTTTGTTACGACATTTAAATTTACATAAGGCCGCGGTGCGATAGACGTTAGAGAACAATGTTTTTTTTTAAGTGAAACATGATGGATATAAGTAATACGTGTTGAATATCGATATTTTTTTTTTGTGTTTTGTGCGTTGTTGTTTGGAAATCGTTAACGAGTGAATAAGACAGCGTTATCGGTTGTAACGTTTTTGAGGTAACAAGTCAAGTGCCTATTGTATATTCTGTGGTAATATTTATCCTTACTCTTTTCCACACACACACTGACTAAGGTTTTTATATACATAGATATTATTACCTCTGTAATAATATGCCTTGCGGGTTAGACGGAGCCAACAGTCTCGAAAAGCGTTATAGGCCACGTTCAGTTGCTTGATTGAATTGTAGAATTGAGCTTCAAATAATGACAGGTTGCTTGCACATCGCCTAAAAGAAGAATCCCAAGTGTTTAATGCCTATCCCTTAGTCGCCTTTTACGACAACCATGGGAAAGAGATTGAGTGGTCCTATTCTTTTTTAATATTGGTTCCGGGTACCTCACGGCAATGTCGTTACAATGAACAATACTGTTCCTGACGAGGTAGATAGAGTCTCCAGATAAGGATAGCAAGTATTGTGGCGCTATTCACGAATTTTTATTAGGCTTATCTCTTACCAGGGTTCTGCATAGGTACCTTAACAGCTGAGTTATTTGTTAACGCTGACAACACTGTTTTCTCTCATTCTTTAAGTCTAAGGTTTTTCTAAACATTAAGTAAAAGAGAGAATATAAGGATCATGTAGAGATCATGGCAAGAGGAAAGATGTGGTCTCTGCCTACCCCTCCGGGAAAGAGGCGTGATTTATGTATATACATATGTATGGAGAATATAAGACATGTCAACTTTCGTGTTAATTCCCAGTAGTTTTTCTCCTGAAAATTACCACCTGATTGAAACCCCGGGTTACAATTTAATACTAAATAGATTCACGTATACGGATCCACGATTCCCCACCAAATTGTGGTTGAACGACTTTTATAAAAACGTATACTTATTCGTGAAAATCAAAACTATTGTTCGGACAGCGGCGACCTTGCGTCAAGAATTTGTTTAATTATCACAACATTTGAATACAACATTTGTGCCGTGTGGTTCCCGGCACCAATACAAAAAAGAATAGGACCACTCCATCTCTTTCCCATGGATGTGGTAAAAGGCGACTAACGGATAGGCTTACAAACTTGGGATTCTTTTTTAGGCGATGGCCGAGCAATCTATCACTATTTGAATCTCAATTATACCATTAAGGCCAAATAGCTGAACGTGGCCATTCAGTCTTTTCAAGCCTGTTGGCTCTGTCTACTCTCTCTTTTTTCACATATTCCATTATTTCTTTGCTCCTTATAGTTGCATCGTTATGTTGATATAGCCTAAAGCCTTCCTCGATAAATAGTCTATTCAACGAAAAAAGAATTTTTAAATACGAACCTTAGGAAATTCCTGAGATTAGCGCGTTCCAAACAAACAAACAAACTTCAGCTTTACAATATTTGTACAGATTAAGCCATCCAGCCAAACTTTTTATTGTCCTTTTGGATATCACGGGTCTATATACCCTGGATTTTTAAAAGGCTTGCGTGGGATATAAATCCAACATGTAGAGGTACTTTGGAGAAGCTGATGTTATGTTGTTCTCCTGCTAAAACCCGTTCCCGGTCATATTAATAGATGATATGTCTATGAACAGGTCTCGGCAGGAGGTGGAGCTATTACAAAATAAGGAAAAGAATGATTGGGTTATAGGGCTGACGTTATTGAAGAAAATGATGCAGTGCTGTTTGTTACCCTTCTTCTGCACTGACGTTTTTGAAGCGGCAGTACACTTAATTTTAAGTGATTTATTTGACGTCAACCAATGTTGTGAAACCAAAAGACATGACAATTATTAAGTGATGTTGAAATCCTACTAATATTATAAATGCGAAAGATTGTATTTCAGGATGTCAGTATGGATGTTTGTTACTCTAACACGCAAAAACTACTGAACCGATTACGATGAAATTTGGTATGTAGGTATCTGAAGACCCAGAATAACACATAGGCTAGACATTTTTTAACTCGGAGTTCCCGCGGGATTGATTCCACGCGGACGAAATTGCGGGCCGGCCTCTAGTGTCCCATAATAATGAAACTGAATTTGAACTTTTTACAATTAAATAAAGACTTGTTACATGTTAAATGTTGTACAGTAATAGGTACCTAAGACACGGCAATTGGCCGTTCACATCGAGACGTGTTACCGGCCGGGATGAACGACCGTGCCACATAATATGGCGGCCTTGATCTTAACACGCCGGAAGGCTGCAGCCGTGGTAACAGAACGCTTAGTGACGTCAGCGCGCGCGTTAGGGCGCATACGCAGTGCGTATACGTGTAACTGTGTATACATATAAGAGGAGAAATGTCTCCGAATACATTAATTAACATCTTATTGTATATAAAATTCTCGTGTCACAATGTTCGTTCCCGTAGATACGCCTCCGAAACGGCTTGACCGATTCTCGTGAAATTTTGTGAGCGTATTGATTAGTTCTGAGAATCTGCCGATATCTTTTTTTCATATCCCTTAGTGATAAGGGTTGTCCACCCTTAACATTTTTTTTAAACAAGAAATAGTGCCCTGTTGTTCCCGGCACCAGTACAAAAAGAATGGGACCACTACACCTCTTTCCCGTGGATGTCGTAAAAGGCGACTAAGGGATAGGCTTACGAACTTGGGATTCTTTTTTTAGGCGATGGGCTAGCAACCTGTCACTATTTGAATCTCAATTCTATCATTAAGCCAAATAGCTGAACGTGGCCATTCAGTCTTTTCAAGACTGTTGGCTCTGTCTACCCCGCAAGGGATATAGATGTGACCATATATATGTATTCCCATTGCCTAAAAGAATAATCCCAAATTTATAAGCTTATCTTTTAATCGCCTTTTACGACTACCATAGTAAAAGATGGAGTGGTCCTATTCATTTTTTTTCCTATTCCTTTTTTTTCTATTTTATATCCTCATGAGGGATATTATTGATTTCAAAGACGTCAGGTACATTCACAAAGACGTTGGTATATCATCCTAAATGAATGGGAGTGATTGTATGTAACGGGGCGAAGGTCGTTCGTATGAAAGGACATCAATTGAAGACTTGTCATTGTTCACCATTGGGTTAGTGTCGCGTTTGACTCGATTTTTTAGCAGATATATCTATCTATCTAAATATATGTATAGTCACGTCTATATCCCTTACGGGGTGCACAGTGCCGACAGTGTTGAAAAGACTGATAGGTCACGTTCAGCTTTTTGGCTTGAATGTGGAATTGAGATTCAAATAGTGACAAGTTAGCAGGACAGGCTAGCCCATCGCCTAAAAGAAGAATCACAAGTTTTGAAAGCATATCCCTTAGTCGCCCTTTACGACATTCATTGGAAAGAGTTGTACTCGTATTGTTGTACTCATTTGAATTTGAAGAGATAGAGTGATCCTATTCTTTTTTTTTATTGGTGCCGTTAACCACACGGAAAACACTCTTCTTATTTTGTGTACAATATTTATATTTTAGTTCCTACATTGAAAAGGCATTTTAAATCCTACACGATCTTACGATATTCAACGTTCAAAGTACAGGTGTAGCGGATCATTGAGAAATGAAAACCAGTTTTGACATTTCAAAAGCAACAATGCTTCTTAGGAAATATAGTCGGTATTTTAAAATAGCAGAATCAATAATGTCCTTATTTCGACTAATGAGGCGAAAGTGTTAGCTGGTTTATTGTTTTGTTTAGGTCAGAACGCTTTAAATATTGAGCCCTTTTGAGAAATATCTTTATGAAATTGGGTGAAATGAAAATTACTCTGGGTACCTTTTCATCTCGTAAAAGTTCTAAGTATATGCGATATCTTATGCTCTTATATATTATACTAGCTGTGCACACGACTTCGTCCGCGTGGAATAGTTATTTCGGGCATCATTGAAGCCCTCAAGGATGAATAATTTTCCCCGTTTTTTTTCACATTTTCCATTATTTCTTTGTTCCTTATAGTTGCACCGTGATGTTATATAGCCTTAAACCTTCCTCGATAAATTGTCTATTCAACGCAAAAAAAAACTTTTAAATCCGAGCCAATAAACTAATAGATAATGAGTATTTAACAACAAAAAGAAAACAAACAAACAAATTTCATTAAAAAGGAATAACACAAATTTCTAGCAGTTCGTTTAAACTCTAAACTCTCGCAACTTTTCCCGCGGATGCCGCAAGGCGTGCGCGAGCGCACACGTGCTGTGATTGGCCGCGTGCTGTGGTGAGGCATCGCGCGATGATCTGACGGGCCCGTGTGACGTCACCACTACCAGTTTCAGTGCGCCGCAGGTGATAAAGTTAAAGCCAATAAATTTAATCATCCCTAACTTCTCACTTCAAATTCTGGCTTCGTATTATGTTACAAGGCTTACGAGCGTGGTATGGCGTAAATATTGGTACAGACATGTATTATCGCGTATTATCCCTTACAGGGTAGACAAGAGACACTCATGAAAAGACTGATAGGCCACTACCTTTTATTTTGTTTTTGATGGGGAAATTCATATTACGGACGACCTTCCGATACTTGACCCGGGAGAGTGTGGAACTCCTGGTGCGCCAGCTTACCTAACACTAAAACCCTTCCAATGCGCTTTTCTTGCCATCTTTAGGGCATCAAGGGTCATCATGTACCACCACGATGCCCTTTGGCTTCCCGGCCGGGTATCTTGCTGTTATGAGCGGCCAGTCAGTTGCTGGCCGTAGTGGTCGAAGCGGTAAGGTGCCCGCTTAAAATGCATGATGCGTAGAAAGGCACAGGTTCAAATCCCAACTCGGCCGTGCACCAATGTCTTTGAAAAGTTATAAACATTAGTTTTAATGCTAACCGATGCTTTACGGTGAGGGAAAACATCGTGAGGAATCCTGCACATTCATAAAACTGGATGTGTAACCATGATCGATCCAATACGGGTTAGGTTTACCTGCAAAGGTTTAAAATTTCATATTTATAAAGTCACTAGCATCACTATTTTACCTGCAGCTACGCTCGCGCGAATTTAGCGCCACCTTCATAAAAATACAGAACAGTACTTAGTTTTTACCGGGGTGAGATGAGTACCCTATGTCAAAACTTTAAGAAGATTGATTCAGAAGATAACGCGTGATGAAGAAACAAACAAACTTACTTTCGCATTTGTAATGTTAATTGGTATTCTCGTCCTTTGTTCCAAAAGTGCTCTTCTAGATAATATTTCTTTAAACTAGCGCCCCGCCCCGGCTTCGTACGGGTAGCATTTATACATATAAACCTTCCTCTTTAATCACTCTATCTGTTTAAAAAAAACTGCATCAAAATCCGTTGTGTAGTTTTAAAGATCTAAGCATACATACATACAGACTAGGATTAGATGCGCGATGCGACTTTGCTTTATACTGTGTGATGAGTTATTAAATGACTTTTATTTTGTTCCAGATAAAATCGACAGCCATATGACGCGAGTTTAGTATAATTTAGCAGAAAACAGATACACAAACAAAATGTCCTCCAAAGCTATATACGAGGCGACAGGCAAGGACCTTATTAACAGGTAAGAAGATTTAATTGGAGTTATTAAAACTTGAAGTACATACATACATACATACATATAGTCACGTCTATATCCCTTGCGGGGTAGACAGAGCCAACAGTCTTGATAAGAGTGATGGGCCACGTTCAGCTTTTTGGCTCGATGATAGAATTGAGATTCCAATAGTGACAATGTTTGGACCAACACGCCCCTATGCACAGCCAGTCAAGTCTTTTTGGACAGTTTTTGACTGTCTCTCGCTTGTAATACCAGACAATTCACTTCTCGGATTCAAATGTAGCGCTCTGAAAGACTCAACCGATAAAAAAAATGCGCCATACAAAAATTCAAATTAATAGGTACATTTTATTCATTATTATAGCTTTCATATCACTTAATAATTATCATATCATTTGGTTTCACAAAATTGGTCGACGTTGACGTCAAATCAAATTACTTAAAACCAAGTTTACTGCCTCTTCCAAAGCGTCAGTGCCGAAAGAGCGGTAACAAACTGCACTGCAGCATTTTCTTCAACAGCGTTCAACTGACTGTTGCGCAAAGTTGAGATACTCTGGTGTAGCTATGAAAAATGGATTACTATTGACGTCAAATAAAATACTTTAAACCAAGTTTACTGCCGCTTCCAAAGCGTCAGTGCCGAAAGCGCGGTAACAAACTGCACTGCAGCATTTTCTTCAACTGCGTAACTTATTAAAGTTGAGATACTCTGGTGTAGCTTTAAAAAATGGATGGATGGATTACGATATTATATCATTCCAGGCACATACCGCCGGGCACCGCCCTGGTGCCGTGTCGGTTCGTGACCTTCGAACAGAGCACCGTGTGGGAGGACGAGGTCGGGAAGAACCCGTGGCTCACCAAGGACGTACGTATTTGTTTGTTTGTTTGTTTGTTTGTAATACTATATAAATATATACGGGACAAATTACACTGATTGAGTTAGCCTCGGAAGTAAGTTCGAAACTTGTGTTACGAGATACTAACTCAACGATACTATATTTTATAATAAATACTTATATAGATAAACATCCAAGACCCAGGCCAAACAGAGAAAGTTCGTTTCTCATCATGCCCTGGCCGGGATTCGAACCCGGGACCTCCGGTGACACAGACAAGCGCACTACCGCTGCGCCACAGAGGCCGTCACTGATATCTTTATTGCATAGAGATTTACACAGTAACGAGAAAATAGTACAAAGTTATAAAATTAACAAATCACTAGCAATGGCGGACTTATCCCGTGAAGGGATCTCTTCCAGTCAACCGGCAAAACAATAATGAAACTAGATAATTCAGTAAAATGTATTATACGTATTTACTTGTTTGTTTTTTTTTTTTTAATTTTTTTTAGTGATTCGAGTGGCTTGACAATTTGTGAAGATCGAAGTCTGATATGTATATCTACATACATACATACCTATAAACCTTTGTATATACCATCTTATAAATCTTTTTATATACCATGTTCTTTTATTGACTTGAGTACTTGACAATTTGAGAAGATCCAAGTCTGATATGGATATACATACATAGATATAATCACCCTTTCTATATACCGTGTTGGGGTAGATAGAGCCAACGGTAAAGACTGAAAGGCCACGTTCAGCTGTTTGACTTGATGATAGGATTGAGATTCAAATAGTGACAGGTTGCTAGCCCAAAATAAAAACTCCAGGTTAAGGGATAGGATAATAGCCTGTCCTTTTTACTAAATTCATGGGAAAGAGATGGAGTGGTTCTATTCGTGGGGGATTTCCACATGGTTATTATTTCTTGGTGTAAATTCCAAGTATACAAGCCCCTGCCTTAGTTGCCTTTTACGATTTTTTGTCAGGCAGCCAATATATAATTTTTCCATTTTGAATTTCCAGCCGCTGGTCGTAAAACCTGATCAGCTGATCAAGCGTCGCGGCAAGCTTGGCCTAGTGGGGGTGAACAAGAATGCCAACGAAGTGAGGAGATGGCTCTCGGAGCACATGGGGAGGGAGCAGCAGGTCGGCGCGTGCGCAGGCAAGCTGAGGCACTTCATCATTGAGCCATTCGTCAAACACGATCAGGTATGAAATAAAGAATTGTGATCTTACTAAATAGTCGTATATTCTCTATCAGTGCGTTTTCAGTTGATATATTTGCCGACATTCGTTCTTCCTTTCCCACTTTTAACTCTGAACAACTTTTGAACGACTCAACCGATTTAGATCAAACATATTAAAGAACATTCGTACGTAAATAAACATTTATCTTAAAACAGCTAATTTGAAATCACTTCATCCGTTTGTGAGCTATCACGACACAGGCAGACAGACACGTCAAACTTATAACACCCTTCTTTTTCCGTCGTGGGTTAAAAACTGTTCACATCACTTGAGATGTAAAAAATTGTTGAGTTATTATATTATATTGAAAGAAAAAAAATATATATCACAACATAACGTACCACTCCAATAAATCTCTCCTCACACGGGTCTTCTGGAAGAGTTTTCTATTGAAATACTCTTAATTAGCACCTTTGTACTAGAATTACTGAATTAAAAGTTTATTTGTATAATTTTATGTACGTAAATAAACATTCTTGTTCATTCTTTTCCAGAATGAGGAGATGTACCTTTGCATCCAGTCCGGCCGGAGGTCGGACACCATCCTGTTCCACCACCAGGGCGGCGTGGACGTGGGCGATGTGGACGCTTTGGCAGTGAGGCTGGAGGTGAGATTTGACATAAATAGTCACGTTTATATCCCTTGCGGGGTACACAGAACCAACAGTCTCGAAGAAAGGCCGCGCTCAGCTCCATGATGGAATCTACATTCGAATAATGACAGCTTGCTAGCCCATCGCTTACAAGAGGAATCTCAAGTTCATAAAGCTTATCCCTAAGTCGCTTTTTACGATATCCATTGGTGAGAAATCACAGTGGTTCTATTCTATTATAGTAAGAGCCGGATAATATATGGCACATTTTTTTTTGGAATTCGTTTACACCAGGGCTTAACTACGTACTAATTACGTACCAACTACGTACTAACTAAGTACCAACTACGTACCAACTACGTACCAACTACATACTAACTACGTACCAACTACGTACCAACTACATACTAAATACCTACGTACCAACTACGTACTATCTCAGGTATAATTAAATTTATTGCTGCAACGTGTACGCTAGCCCCTGTGTCAACGAAAAAGTAACTAGATATTCTCATAATACTTTACATTATATGTTGACGGACTCCGTGGCGCAGTGGTTCTAAGCCCGGCTAGGGCATGATGAGAAACGAAATTTCTCTGATTGGTCTGGGTCTTGGATGTTTATCTAAATAAGTATTTATTATAAAATATATTATCGTTGAATTAGTATCTCGTAAAACAAGTCTCGAACTTACTTCGAGGCTGACTCAATCTGTGTAATTGGTCCCGTATATATTTATTTTATTTATTTGAGTATAAGGTCGAGCTTTTACGAATTATAAATTAATTTAATCACGAACGTAGGCGTATAACTTCCCTCTCTTTTTTGAGGTTAACCGCAGATGTAACCGGTTTGGGGTTAGTCCAATTTTAGATAGATAGATAGATGAACTCTTTATTGCACCATAAGAAAAAAAAACAGAAAATGATTTGTCCAAAATCATTATATCTTATAATGAATTCCATCGTTCGTTTCAGGTACCCGTCGACACGTTTCCCTCCGGCGAGGAAATTGAACGCGTCCTGCTGAAGAATGTCAAGTCTCAGTCCGTCAAGAGGTGATTATATCATCTTTTTTTTGTTATAACTTGCTTTACAAAAAAAGAAAGGTGTTTCTCAGTTTGTTCTGCATCTTTGTATGTTTTTTTCCGACATTATCTCGAGTTTTGCTAAGCCGATTTTGATGCGGTTTTCAGAAAAGTGTTTGGTTACACTTAGGCGACGATTACATCAAGCTTAATAAAGACTATTTTTACAATATTTATGAGGGCGTGGGTTTTGGCCATAGATACGAGATCCAGCAAGTAGCCGCTAGGGGATAGAGAGCTACTTGACTTTAGTGAGCGCTGTAGTAGTTTAAGGGCGAAAGCCCTGGGCATGATATAGGGCTCCCGGGGGGTGAAGAGGGGCGCTGGGGAGACTGCAGCCGCACGACGTCATCTATATTTCAAATTCCAACGAAATCGTTAGAGCCGTTTTCGGAAACGCCATTACAAACATATATACATACTGGCTGTGCCCGCGACTTCGTCCGCGTGGAATAATTATTTTGGGCACCATTGAAGCCCTTAATGATAGAGATGTATTAGTTGTATTAGTCTCTGCTTTCTCCGGGAAAAAGGCGTGATTTTTTAATGTACTACCTATATGTATGTATGTAAAATAGTATAGCATTAACATAAAATTGCTTCGACAGATTTCTCAACCATTTTTATTTTTTGTTCCCTTCCAGAATACTAACAGTGTTCATCCACTCCCTGTACAAAGTCTACGTGGACCTCCACTTCACTTACATGGAGATCAACCCCATAGTAGTCACGAACGAGAGGATCTACCTGCTCGACCTGGCCGCCAAGCTGGACCAGACGGCTGACTTCATCTGCGCGAAGAACTGGGGCGAGATCGTGTTCCCCCCGCCGTTCGGCAGGGACGCGTACCCGGAGGAGGCGCACATTGCCGATCTGGACGCTAAAAGCGGGGCCAGTTTGAAGGTTGGTGTTGATACTATGTTGGTACGGTACTTACCCCCCCCCCCCATCATCATTTTTTGAATGAATGAATGATTTATTATGCATTGCATGAGTCATAATACAGTTGTTACATTTGTTTTTAGCACTTAACATTCAGCCGCATTCTTAGCTGTTGAAGAGAATAGTATGGATTTATTTTCAAATTGGATACAAGGTATATCACTTATTCGCTTAGATCTAATTATAACTTCATACTGCCGCTTCCAAAGCGCACGTGTAGAAGAAGTGGCGGAACAAACTACACTGCAGCGTTTTTACTCTGTTCTTCATTCTTACTTTGTCTTTGATCTGCATACTTTTACTTAAACGACCATAGCTATATATGTATGTCTATGTATATGTAGTGACACTGACATGAGAATGCTAGATAAGGCGTCAATTTGAAGCTTGCTTCAACGGTTAGTTGTAAAATTTGTTGGTGGTGTGATTCCCTTTGAGACTTTTTATCCCAGAGTTCTTGCGGGATTGATAGGGTTTTCAATGCGGACGAAGTCGCGGGCGGCCTCTAGTTAATATATTAATCTATACTAGTATTATAAAGCTGAAGAGTTTGTTTGTTTGAACGCGCTTATCTCAGGAACTACTGGTTCGCATTGAAATATTATTTTTGCTTTAAATAGACCATTTATCGAGAAAGGCTTTAGGCTATAATATAACATCACGCTGCAACTATTCGGAGCGAAGAAATAATGGAAAATGTGAAAAAAAAAACGGGGAAAATTATTCATCCTTGAGGGCTTCAATGATGCCCGAAATAACTATTAACCACGCGGACGAAGTCGCGGGCGCTCTCTAGTTAATATATATATAAATAAATAAAATAATAAACACATTAATATTGTTTCAGCTGACTGTGCTAAATAAATCCGGCCGAATATGGACAATGGTGGCGGGCGGCGGAGCATCTGTCGTCTACACCGACACCATATGCGCGTTAGGTGAGCCGCTTGTCTGTTTGTTTGTTTGTTTGTTGTCACTTTCATCATAAACTTTCATGTGCCGTGTGGTTTCCGGCACCAATACCAAAAAAAAAAGAATAGGACCACTCCATCTCTTTCCCCATGGATGTCGTTAAAGACGAGCGACTAAGGGATAGGCTTACAAACTTGGGATACTTTTTGATGGGCTAGCAACCTGTCACTATTTGAATCTCAGTTCTATCAAAAATTCAAAAAAATTCAAAATTTTTATTCATTACCATAGGATACTATATATCGCTTAATAATTGTCAAAACGTATGGTTTAACAACATTGGTTGACGTCAAATAAATTACTTAAAACTAAGTTTACTGCCGCTTCCAAGGCGTCAGTGCAGAAGAAGCGGTAACAAACTGCACTGCAGCATTTTCTTCAACAACGTCAACTTCACAATATCAATTAAACTTAGAATAGAATATCATTAAGCCAAATAGCTGAACGTGGCCATTTAGTATTTAAGACTGTTGGCTCTGTCTACCTCGCATGGGATATAGACGTGACCATATGTATGTATGCATGTATAACAAATAATCGTTTCACCACCAGGCGGCGCCTCTGAGCTGGCCAATTATGGAGAGTACTCCGGCGCACCGACGGAAGGTCAGACCGCTGATTACGCCAAGACAATATTCAGCCTCATGTGCAGAGAGAAACATCCTAATGGCAAGGTGAGTGTTGTGACCGAAACTAATATTAGACCAGTCTTTCCCAAAGTGGGCGATAACGCCCCCTTGTGGCCGCTGCAGGTCTCAAGGGGGGCGGTAAGAGACCCAGAAAGAAAATGGGGGGGCGTTGTGTAGAGGCATTGTGTACATATATAGGTCACAATAATTAATTAAACTGATTTGAAGTTATAGTGGTTTTTAAATAGGTGAAAAAATGGGGGCGCTAAAAAAATATTTATTCTCAAAGTGGGCAGTAGACAAAATAAGTTTGGGAATCTCTGTATTAGAGGGTAGTTTAATAATAATTACGGCAGTACCAGTAAAAGAATAGGACCAGTCCATCTCTTTCTCAAGGATGTCGTAAAAGGCGACTGAGGGATAGGCTTATAAACTCGGTAAATGAGACATTATTAAACATACATACATAAAATCACGCCTCTTTCCCGGTGGGGGTAGGCAGAGACTATCATTTATCATACTAAGTATTTGTATTGATTTATTAGAGGGTAAGTTACTTTAATAATAATAATAACGGCAGTGCCGTGTGGTTCCCGGCACCATTACAAAAAAAAGAATAGGACTGCTCCATCTCTTTCCCACGGATGTCGTAAAAGGCGACTAAGCTTATAAACTTAGTAAATGTAACATTATTAAACATACATATGATCACGTCTATATTCCTTGCGGGGTAGACAGTACCAACGGTCTTGAAAAGACTGAACGGCCATGTTCAGCTATTTGGCTTATTGATAGAATTGAGATCCAAATAGTGCCAGGTTGCTAGCCCATCGCCTAAAATAAGAATCCCAAGTTTGTAAGCCTATCCCTTAGTCGCCTTTCACGAAATCCATGGGAAAGAGATGGAGTGGTCCTATTCTTTTTTTTGTGGTGCCGGGAACCACACGGCACTATGTATGTAACGAAAAATAAAAAAGCGGCAAGTCACTGTGTTATTTAATCATCATACGTAAGTATATTACATACATTATGATTTCAATCATCAGGTGTTGATCATCGGCGGCGGTATCGCCAACTTCACCAACGTGGCGGACACCTTCAGGGGCATCATCACGGCGATGGAGACTTACAAGGACGCGCTGATACAATACAATGTCACCATTTTCGTGAGGAGAGGAGGGCCTAATTACCAGGAGGGGCTCAGGTGAGCGATTAGTTAGTTAGTTAATTTACCAGCTTTTACCGTACATACATACATACATAAAATCACGCCTCTTTCCCGGAGGGGTAGGCAGAGACTACCTCTTTCCACTTGCCACGGTCTCTGCATAGGTACTTCCTTCGCTTCATCCACATTCATAACTCTCTTCATGCAAGCTCGGCGGTTTTGGGTACCTTTGACCTGACCCTTTACCAGGACGTAAATTTAAATTTACGTAATTTTTGACCTTTTGCCGTAATTAGTCTTTTATTGGTGAATAAAGATAGTTTTTTTATTTTTTTTTTGTCTTCAGTTTTTTTTTTTATATATATTTCAATTCAATTAAAAATCTTTATTGCATATAATTTTCATGTTATGCGTCTAAGAAGCAGAATTTTAATTTGAACAACTCCTTTAACACAAAATTAATCATTCATTCGTTCATTCGTTCATCAATAAAAGCAGCTTCGCCCGCGCATTTTGTATTGATTTATTAGCGTCACCTACACCTACCATTAATACACTGAATTTAGCGCCGCCTACAAAAGATAACAGGTTTTTCGCAAACCCCACGCGAACTTAAATATATAAACGCAATTTCTTTTTGCCCTCATGATAGAATTGAGATTCATATAGTGACAGGTTGCTAGCCCCACGCCTACAAAAAGAATCCCAAGTTTGTAAGCCCATCCCTTAGTCGCCTTTTACGACATGCATGCACAAAAATATGGAGCGTTCCATTTCTATTTCCATGGTGCCGTGGTTCCACACGTTATTTCTATTTTCAAAAATCATTTTTAATATCGTTACAGACAAATGCGTGAAGTCGGTCACCGCCTGCGCATACCCCTGTACGTTTTTGGACCGGAGGCCAACATGACCTCGATCGTGGGCCTGGCGTTGGGCCAATCGGAGATCCCCAAGGAACACCAACTGGACTACGCGCCCACTAGACTGCCGAGGCCTGAGGCTGCGGTGAGTGGCCTTGATATACTTTGATACTGGAATAGAATAGATATATTTTCATAATTGGAAACAATTTTACTAGAAAAAGTTATTATATGTAATAGACATAGTATAATGTAATAGACATAGAATAGTAATAGACATGGATACTGTTATTTTACTGGTATAATAATATTGTATGACTCAGTGGATCCAGTGGACATCCCTGAGGAGCACCAACTAGAGCATAAGACTGTAAACTGACTCGGATAAAAGTCATTGTCAAATTAGCGGCGGGACTAATGAACGTCCTTGAGGAACACCAACCAAGTCCAGCGAGGCTTGATATTATGAAAATAAATTTACATAATTATTGTAATACAATTTTGAATTTTGCTTCATTTTTATGTAATACTATAATACACCCGTGATAGATAGATAGAAGCTTTATTCACTATCACAATACATTTGTTTTGAGAGCGTCGGGGGAATCGGTAAGGTGCGGTTAAATACGTGTTGGGCATAAAGGCACCGGTTCGAATCCCACCGCGGCCAAGTACCGATAACTATTTTCGAAGTTGTGTACATTAGGAGGCATTTACAAAGGAGAACATTGTGAGGAAACCTGCACATTAAGGCAACTGGATGAGACCTTGGAAAGAACTCTTTTTTATATTCAGAAGCTTTAATGATTGTGAATAGTTTAGTAACGTTCCTAATAATCAGGTTTCTCATTTCTATCAATCTTTATCTTCAAATATAATACGTAATTTTTTTTTAAATTGTTATATTCAACATAATAGCCGCCTGCCCGCCGTTTTATATCTATACTAATATTATAAAGCTGAAGAGTTTGTTTGTTTGTTTGAACGCGCTAATCTCAGGAACTACTGGGTCAAATTGAAAAATTCCTTTTGCGTCGAATAGACCATTTATCGAGGAAGGCTTTAGGCTAACTAAAATATAACATCTCGCTGCAACTATAAGGAGCAAAGAAATAAAGGAAAATGTGAAAAAAAAACGGGGTAAATTATTCATCCTTGAGGGCTTTAATGATGCCCAAAATAACTATACCACGCGGACGAAGTCGCGGGCACAGCTAATTATTTTATTCAATTGCGATGCCCGACAGGGTTCATATTGTACCTACATATTTATAAGCAGTAAATGTAATTCAACTGATGTACTTTACGACGATATGCAATAAAGATTTTGAATTTGAATTGTTTACAGCCAAAAGTGGAACTGGACATTCCGAAACTGGACAACAAACTATTAGACCTGGTTTGTTCTCAAGCACCCACCAAGATGGATTTGGGCCAGGGGTCACCGGCTAAGCCCCTGTTCACAGACAGGACGAAAGCAATAATATGGGGCATGCAGAACAGAGCTATACAGGTGAGATATCTGTTACAGATTTGATTACAGGTACATATAGATTTACAGTACAGGTGAGATAACTGTCCAGAATGTAATTTTTGCCGTGTGGTACAAAAAAGAATAGGACCACTCCATCTCTTTCCCACGGATGTCAAAAAAGGCGACTAAGGGATAGGCTTATAAACTTGGGATTCCTCTTTTAGGCGATGGGCTAGCAACCTGTCACTATTTGAATCTCAATTCTATCACTAAGCCAAACAGCTGAGCGTGTCCTATCAGTCTTTTCAAGACTAGTGGCTCTGTCTACCCCGCTTGGGATATAGACGTGATCATATGTATGTAAGTAACAATACATATATATATATATATACGGAACAAATTACACAGATCGAGTTGAGAGTTAGTTAGTTAGAGTCAAGAGCTTACCCCGGGCTCCTCACCAGAGTGGTGAGGATGCAACCGGGACTATAGACAGGAGGAAGAGGAAGATAATGATAGATGCCATGACGACGTCCATGGGAAAGAGATGGATGTATGTATTTATTTATTATTATTTATTTATTGTCGACGACATGTTAATTAATATATATTTTCTGTCCGCCATGCCCAGGGCATGTTGGACTTCGACTACATATGCCGCCGCGCGGAGCCTTCCGTGGTGGCCATAGTGTACCCCTTCACCGCCGACCACAAGCAGAAATACTACTTCGGGAACAAGGAGGTCTTCATACCTGGTGAATACTTGGTTTTTACTGTACTTGAATTGAATAGAATTGAGTTGTTTTCAAATTTGGATACTATGTCCGCCGACCACAAGCAGAAATACTACTTCGGGAACAAGGAGGTCTTCATACCTGGTGAATACTTGGTTTTTACTGTACTTGAATTGAATAGAATTGATTTGTTTGCTTTGGATACTAGGTGTCACTTATTGACGTCACGTCGCTTAAATCTTATTGTAACTATTAACGCTTCTAAAGCGCATGTGTAGAAGAAGCGGCGGAACAAACTACACTGCAGTCTAAAACTACATTAAAGTACTTGTCTAGTATGAATATATATTTAAACAAAGAAAGTGTCAAATTAAAGAATAATAATATAACATATATCAGATTAATTTTTCTGAAACATTTTACTGAATAAAAGGCGGTATATGTTTGTTATTGTATATAGGTGGCTCTTTGATCAACCGCCATACTATATATATTTTATACATATAATAACGTCTCTTTCCCTTGCGGGGTAGACAGAGTCAATAGTGTTGAAAAGACTGAAATGCCACGTTCAATTTGTGATGAAATTGAGATTCAAATAGTGACAGGTTGCTAGCCCGCCTCCTACAAAAGCAATTCAAAGTTAGTCTTCTTTCACGAAATCCATGGGAATAATATAAAGTTATTCCATTATCCTCCTTATATTATAAATGCGCAAGTTTGTTAGTATGTTAGGATGTCAGTATGGATGTTTGTTACTCATTCACGCAAAAACTACAGAATAAAATTTGGTATGTAGGTAGCTGAATACCCAAAGTAACATATAGGCTACTTTTTATCCCGGAGTTCCGTGGGATTGACATGGTTTCCATGCGGACGAAGTCGCGGGCGGCCTCTAGTAAAATATAATGTTTCGTTCCACAGTGTTCAGCGATATGGACGTGGCGATGCGTAAACACCAAGAGGCCACCGTTCTGGTGAATTTCGCGTCGCTACGATCAGCTTACGATAGCACCATGCAGGTAATTATATACATACATACATAAAATCACGCCTCTTTCCCGGAGGGGTAGGCAGAGACTACCTCTTTCCACTTGCCACGATCTCTGCATATTTCCTTCGCTTCATCCACATTCATAACTCTCTTCATGCAAGCTCGGCGGTTTCGGGTACTTTTGACCTGACCCTTTACCAGGACGTCCTTAATTTGATCAAGATACGTTATTATATCTATACTAATATTATAAAGCTGAAGAGTTTGTTTGTTTGAACGCGCTAATCTCAGGAACTACTGGTTCGAATTGAAAAATTATTTTTGTGTTTAGTAGACCATTTATCGAGGAAGGCTTTAGGCTTTATAATATTACATCACGCTGCAACTATAAGGAGCAAAGAAATAATGAAAAATGTGAAAAAAAAACACGGGGAAGATTATTCATCCTTGAGGCTTCAATGATGTCCAAAATAACTATTTCACGCGGACGAAGTCGCGAGCACTGCTAGTATTAGACTAGTATAGAATTGATTAATTTTCAAAATTGGATACATGGTATCACTTATTGACGACACATCTGAATTTTCATTCATATAGCTGAGAAGTAAAGCTTCAATCCACTGTTTTAGCTATTAAACATTTGTCACGTGTAGATGGCGCCACATGTACACTCGAATTGAAAACCTCCGCATTCGACATAGGTTTACAATTATGTCTCATTCTTTTTTCAGGCGATGCAGCACCCTCAAATCAACACGATAGTCATCATAGCCGAAGGTATCCCTGAGAACATGACGAGGAAGATCATCAAATTGGCTGACACACGAGGCGTGAGTGACATTCACACAAATATATCTGTATCCCTTGCGGAGTAGACAGAGCCATACATACATACATATAGTCACATCAATATCCCTTGCAGGGTAGACAGAACCAACAAAATTTAATATTAAAACACGAACGAAATGTTATCTAAACGAGGCAACGTTGACAACCATCCATCCATCCAAATAGTGACAGGTTGCTAGCCCATCGCCCAAAAGAAGAATCTCAAGTTTATAAGCCTATCCCTTAGTTAGTAAATGGAGTGGTCCTATTCTTTTTCCTATTGGTGCCAGGAACCACACGGCACATATTATAAGTTTTTATTAACCTTTATTTACCTTACCTTTTTTTTACCTGTATCGATGTTAGTAATCATGTATGTATGTTTGTTTGTAATGTAAATATATAAATACTAGCTGTCCCGGCAAACGTTGTTTTGCCATATTAATAATTTTTAAGTAATTTCTAAATTTGTTAAGGGTGGACAACCCTTAACACATATAGGTATGAAAAATAGATGTTAGCCGAAACTCAGACCTACTGAATATGCATGCAAAATTTGGTTAAAATCGGTAAAGCCGTTTCGGAGGAGTACGGAGACAAACATTGTGACACGAGAATTTTATACATAAGATATATACTAGCTGTCCCGGCAAACGTTGTTTTACCATATAAATCATGTTTACGTAATTTCTAGTCAAAAAAAGAATATGTTAAGGGTGGACAACCGTTATATTTATAAATTTATTTCCACAGGTGAACATAATAGGCCCTGCGACTGTGGGCGGCATCAAGCCGGGTTGCTTCAAGATAGGCAACACGGCCGGCATGATCGATAATATTGTGGACAGCAAGCTGTACCGGCCTGGAAGGTGAGGTGGCGCCCAGCGTGGTGATTGTGGGGAAAATTTTCCCAATTTCTGGGGAGTGTGGTTCCCGCGGCACCAATAAAAAATAGAATATGACCACTCCATTTCGTTCCCATGGATGTCGTAAAAGGCGACTAAGGGATATGCTTACAAACTCTGGATTATTTTTTAAGGCGATGGGCTAGCAACCTGTCACTATTTGAATCTCAATTCTATCATTAAGCCAAATAGCTCAATGTGGCCTATCATTATTTTCAAGACTGTTGGCTCTGTCTACCCCGCAAGGGATATAGACGTGATTTAGATGTTCTGGGGAGACCTTAGATCAGCGGTGGACTAAGGTTTCCCCAGAAATTGGGGAAGTTTACGGTTTTAATATTGTTCAAGTGAAAGCAGCCGCGTGGTTCCCGACACCAATAGAAATAGGACCACTGCATGTTTTTCTAATGGATGTGGTAAAAGGCGACTAAAGGATAAGTTTTTAAACTTGGGATTCTTCTTAGGCTAGCTATCTGTCACTATTTGAATCTCAATTCTATCATTAAGCCGAATAGCTGAACATGGCCTTTCATTTTTTTCTAGATTGTTAGCTCTGCCTACCCGCGAGAGATAAAGACGTGACTATAGGTATCCATTTTGAGAAAGTAATACGTTGACGACAAATATAATTATTTATTTTATAATTTCAACAATGCACACCAAATGATTATACAAAGCGGAAGGAAGAACAAGTGTTGCCACAAACAAAATTATTGTATTAATTTTTTTAATTAAACAGAGCTTTTTAGGTACTTTGTATCCTATTTTTAAATAAATCTTATTTCTACGTGTGTGTACGTCAAGATTGCGGGCATAAGAAAGCTTTATTTTGTTTTACTGTTTATATATGATAATTAATAGCGCTGTAACTAGCTGGAGGGGTAGGCAGAGACTACCTCTTTCCACTTGCCACGATCTCTGCATACTTCCCTCGCTTCATCCACATTCATAACTCTCTTCATGCAAGCTCGGCGGTTTCGGGTACTTTTGACCTGATCCTTTACCAGGACGTCCTTAATTTGATCAAGATACGTTCGTCTAGGTCTTCCCACTCCGACCTTTCCCTCCACACTCTCCATGTATATCTGCTTAGTCAACCTGCTTTCATTCACCCTCTCCACATGACCGAACCATCTTAACATACCCTTTTCTATTCCTGTAACTACATCTTCTTTCACATCACAACATTCCCTTTTCACTCTGTTCCTTATCCGGTCACTCAATTTCCACATCCATCATACTTTTTCAAATTCATATATAAAATTAAATAATGCCACCCAATCCACGGTCAAAGGCATACCCCGGCCTACTCTCCAGAGTGGTGAGGATGCGACCGGGACTAAAGTCAGGGGGAAATGATGAAATTGAATAATTAATATCTGTTTAAGAAAAAGTTTCTGTTAAAGAAAAAAGAATAGGACCACTCCATCTCTTTCCCATGGATGTCGTAAAAGGCGACTAAGGGGTAGGCTTATAAACTTGGGATTCTTCTTTCAGGCGATGGGCTAGCAACCTGTCACCATTTGAATCTCAATTCTATCTTAAAGCCAAACTAGCTGAACGTGGCCTATCAGTCTTTACAAGACCGTTGGCTCTGTCTACCCCGCAAGGGATATAGACGTGATTATATGTATGTATGTATGTGATATCTGTTTCAGCGTTGCGTACGTGTCACGCTCTGGCGGCATGTCCAACGAATTGAACAACATCATATCGAAGAACGCCGACGGGGTATGCGAGGGGGTCGCCATTGGTGGGGACCGGTACCCTGGGACCACTTTTATTGACCATCTGCTGAGGTAAATGAACCCACATTTTGTACTCGTAGTTGCTGCTTGGAACGGTGAATGAATTTTCATAATAGGTTCAGTTTTTTCAAGGTTGTACGCATGGCCTCTGTGGCGCAGCTGTTGTGAGTTTGTCTGTGACACCAGAGGTAAAGGGTTCGAATCCCGGTCAGGGCATCATGTGAAAAGAACTTTTTCTGATTGGTCTGTGATTTGGATGTTTATCTGTATAAGTTTTTTATATAATAAAATATAGTATCGTTGAGTTGGTATCTCGTAACACAAGTCTCGAACTTACTTCGAGGCTAACTCGATCTGTGTTATTTGTGAGTTAAAGATAATAGAGTTGTGTACATTATATTGAGTGCTAATTTTCTCTTATTTTAGAATCTTAGCTCTTACGGTCGATGCGTGTAAACATGTTTTTTTCTAATTTTTAACCGCCTTCAAAAAAAGGTGGTCCTCAGTTTGATTTGTATGTTTGCACGCGTTCCGCTGAACCGCGATGCGATGATTTCATGAAAGTGTTTTTTACACTTAAGAAGATGATTTTTTTTATTTAACATTTTACCGACTTTAAAAAAGGAGGGTGTCGATTTAAGATTTAGCTGGTTTTGACAAGATGTACATATATATAGATAGATAGATAGATAATTCATTTATTTGATTTGCTACACACGATTTACAATTTCATATGAAATACAAATTAATAGGGTGTGGAGTTGCAGCAATACAAAAAGGTCACAACTCAACGAATTTATTGCTATAGAGCAATACGCTGATTTTCAGTTATGACCTAGGTGCTAGTGCAGGTCATTCTGCGTACGTAACAAAAAAATCCTACTACTATTATAAAGGCGAAAGTTTGTATGGATGTATGGATGTTTGTTACTCTTTCACGCAAAAACTACTGAACCGATTACCATGAAATTTGGTATGTAGGTAGCTGAAGACCCAGAATAACACATAGGCTACTTTTTATCCCAGAGTTCCCGCGGGATTGATAGGGTTTCCATGCGGACGAAGTCGCGGGCGGCCTCTAGTAAATATATATATATACCTACCTAATCCCCCCCCACAGATACGAGGCGGACCCCAACGTGAAGATGCTGGTGCTGCTGGGCGAGGTGGGCGGCGTGGAGGAGTACCACGTGTGCCGCGCCATCCGCGACGGCCGCCTGCGCAAGCCCGTGGTGGCCTGGTGCATCGGCACCTGCTCGGGTGAGGGCTGTTCACACTGTGCTTACGTACATACATACATACATGCATACATACATACATGCATACATGCATACATACATACATATATACATGCATACATATATACATACATACATGCATACATACATACATACATGCATACATATATACATACATACATGCATACACACATACATATATACATAAAATCACGCCTCTTTCCCGGAGGGGTAGGCAGAGACTACCTCTTTCCACTTGCCTCGAACTCTGCATACTTCCTTCGCTTCATCCACATTCATAACTAACTCTCTTCATACATACAGACTGCATGAATTTTTAATTTTTAATCGTTTTCATTCCATTGATGATTATTTAAAATTGTATAATTAGTAATTTTTTAAATTATTTAATTTGATAATAACGCAATGTTATTATAAAACAATATTAACATGCCATACTTCTGGCGGAACATGTAAGATCACATATAGAATAGAATAGATTTATTTTCAAAATTGGATACAAGGTATCACTTATTGACGTCACATCACTTAAATCTAATTATAACTACTGCCGCTTCCAAAGCGCATGTTTAGAATTTTCCCGCGGGATTGATTCCACGCGGACGAAGTCGCGGGCGGCCTCTAGTATACAATATACATACATTCATATGGTCACGTCTATATCCCCTGCGGGGTAGACAGACCCATAGTCTTGAAAAGACTGATGGGTCAAGTTCAGGTTTTTGGTTTGATGATATAATTGAGATTCAAATAGTGACAGGTTGCTAGCCGACCGCCTAAAAAAGAATTTCAAGTTTGTAAGCCCATCCATTAGTCGCCTTTTACGACATCCATGGGAAAGAGATGGAGTGGTCCTATTCTTTTTTGTATTGGTGCCGGGAACCATACACATACATACATATGGTCTATGTCCCTTGCGAGGTAGACAGACCCATAGTCTTGAAAAGACTGAATGGCCACGTTCAGCTATTTGGCTTAATGATAGAATTGAAATGATATTTATATGTATATATATATATTTTTTAACTAGCAACCTGTCACTATTTGAATCTCAATTCCATCATAAAGCCAAACAGCTGAACGTGGCTTATCAGTCTTTTCAAGACTGTTTGCTCTGTTAACCCTGCAAGGGATATAGATGTGGTTATATGTATGTATGTATATATATATATATATTTTTTTTTTTTGGAACTTGCAGACATGTTCACCTCGGAGGTGCAGTTCGGCCACGCGGGCTCCCTCGCCGGCTCGGCGCTGGAGAAGGCCGCGGCCAAGAACGCCGGGCTGCAGTCCTACGGCGTCACGGTGCCGGACTCCTTCGACAGTTTGGGAGACGCCGTCAACCAGGTACACACACACACACACACACACACTGCCCTGGTTTAACTAAAATGCCGTTATCTGCCAAATCCTTGTTTTAAGTAAAACGTCAAAAACTGCGGTAAAAATTTAAACTGTAGCCATTCATCAATGAGAACGCCTATTTATGACTTAAAGGTACCAAAAAGTCGTATATACAGATCGAAAGAGATTTTCTTTTCTTATTTTACTGGTAAAAAAAGGTGTAAATCCTGATGTCAGATAACGGCATTTTAGTTATACCACGGCAGCACACACATACACACACACACATACATAAAAGTACAAAACGCTGATTTTCAGTTATCACCGTTTGACGTAGATGCGGGTATTAAAACAAATAGTAAATACATACATACATAAAATCACGCCTCTTTCCCAGAGTTGTAGGCAGAGACTACCTCTTGCCACTTGCCACGATCTCTGCACACTTCCTTCGCTTCATCCACATTCATAACTCTCTTCGTGCAAGCTCGGCGGTTTTGGGTACTTTTGACCTGACCCTTTACCAGGACGTCCATAATACACACAGACATATATATATATATATATATATATATATATATATATATATATATATATATATATATATATATAATATAAATACACTTAATGTTATAAAGCTGAAGAGTTTGTTTGTTTGTTTGAACGTGCTTAATCTCAGGAACTACTGGTTCGAATTAAAAAGATTTTTGCGTTGAATAGACCATTTATCGAGGAAGGCTTTAGGCTATATTATATCACGCTGCAACTACATATAAGGAGCAAAGAAATAATGGAAAATTTCAAAAAAAAAAAACAAGGAAAAATTTTCACCCTTGAGGGCTTCAATGATGCCCAAAATAACTATTCCACGCGGATGAAGTTGCGGGCACAGCTACTACATATATATTTAGTGTCAGTCTGTACCTAAAATATAATAATATGTATGTATGTGTTTTTGATTGCCGTGTGGTTCCCGGCACCAATACAAAAAAGAATAGGACCACTCCATCTCTTTCCCATGGATGTCGTAAAAGGCGACTAAGGGATAGGCTTACAAACTTGACATTCTTTTTTAGGCGATGGGCTAGCAACCTGTCACTATTTGAATCTCTATCGTTAAGCCAAATAAGCTGAACATGGCCATTCAGCCTTTTCAAGACTGTTGGCTCTGTCTAGCCCGCAAGGGATATAGACGTGACCATATGTAGGCAACCTTCTTGCTAGATGCTATAGCAACAGTTGCCATGGTTTGGTTAGAAGCACCCAAAATAAGATAATTCATTTGCAACAAGGTCAAAAGTACCCGAAACCGCCGAGCTTGCATGAAGAGAATGTGGATGAAGCGAAGGAAATATGCAGAGATCGTGGCAAGTGGAAAGAGGTAGTCTCTGCATACCCCTCCGGGAAAGAGGCGTGATGTTATGTATGTATGTATTTGCAACAAGTGCCTTTTTTCTTAGAGCTCTTAAGGTAAGGTTAAGGTTCTCTTTCCTACACATATGTATGTATGTATGTTTTTAATTTGACAGGTGTACAAGCAGCTCGTGAAGGCCGGCAAGATCATCGTCAAGGAGGAGGTGGAACCGCCGAAAGTGCCCATGGACTACGATTGGGCAAGGGTGAGCGTGGCTTTGTTATATAAATATATATGTATATATATATGTAAATAGTATGACAAATATAAATATAAAATCCTACTAATATTATGAATGCGAAAGTGTGTGAGTATGTCAGGATGTCTGTATGGATGTTTGTTACTCTTTCACGCAAAAACTACTGTACCGATTACGATGAAAATTGGTATGTAGGTAGTAGTAACATATAGGCTACTTTTTATCTCGGATTTCCCGCGGGATTGAAAGGGTTTCCATGCGGACGAAGTCGCGGGCGGCCTCTAGTATATTAATATATACGGGATAAATTACACAGGTTGAGTTAGCCTCGAAGTGAGTCCGAGACTTGTGTTACGAGATACTAACTCAACGATAGTATATTTTATAATAAATACTTACCTATATATATAAACATTCAAGACTCACGCCAATCAGAGAAAGTTCGTTTCTCATCATGCCCTGGCCGGGCTTCGAACCCGGCACCTCCCGTTATCACACACAAGCGTACTACCACTGCGCCACAGATGCCGTCTTTTCAGATAATTTTTTATTATGAAATGGAAATATGATAGTTATTTTTTAAAATTATTAATGTATAGAAACTGGGCATTATCCGTTTGGCATAAAGTTTGTGAGTATGTCAGGATGTCAGTATGGATGTTTGTTACTCTTTCACGCAAAAACTACAAAACCGATTACGATGAAATTTGATATGTTAGGTTAGGCTGAAGACCCAGAATTACATAATATAAGCTACTTTAATATTTTTTAACATTATTAATGTATAGAAACTGGGCATTATCCGTTTGGCATAAAGTTTGTGAGTATGTCAGGATGTCAGTGTGGATGTTTGTTACTCATTCAAAAACCTATTAAGATGAAATTTGGTATAAACATAGGTAGCTGAAGACCCAGAATTTTATATTTATTTTTATTTTATTTATTAGGCAACGCAACAGACACTTAACTAATAAGATACAAGGTTTCTTAATAACTAAAATTGTTCCAACTTAGCATTCTAAACGCGTATGCGCAGTTGCTTAAGCTTAATAACTAATATAAAACTTGTTATTGAGCATATATATAGGCTACTTTAATTATTTTTTTTAATTATTAATCTATAGAAACTGGGTATTATCCGAAAACCGGCCGCCTTCATCAGCACTATATGCGACGAGCGCGGTCAGGAGTTGAGCTACTGCGGGGTGCCCATCAGCCAGGTGCTGGAGAGGCAGCTCGGCGTCGGCGGCACCATCAGCTTGCTGTGGTGAGTGGTGGATACGTCACTTGCGGGGTAGACAGAGCCAGCAGTCTCGTAGAGGCTGGAGAGTCACGTTCAGCTGTGTTAATAGTGGAATTGAGATTCAAATAGTGACAGGTTGCTGGCACGTCGCTTGAAGGAAGAATCTCAAGTTTATAAGCATATCCCTTAGTCGCCTTTTACGATATCCATGGGAAAGAGATGTAGTGGTCCCCTTATTATTTTTTGTATCGGTGCCGGGAACCACACGGCACTATTTCTATAAATTTTTTGATCATATCTCATTTCGTTTACCTGCCTTATGTTTTACACAAAGCCAGGAGTAGATTAAGTAATCTATACTAATATTATAAAGCTGAAGAGTTTGTTTGTTTGTTGGAACGCGCTAATCTCAGGTTCGAATTGAAAAATTCTTTTTGCGTTGAATAGACATTTATCGAGGAGGGCTTTAGGCTATATAACATCACGCTGCAACTATAAGGAGCGAAGTAATAATGGAAAATGTAGAAAAAAAAACGGTGGAAATTATTCATCCTTGAGGGCTTCAATGATGCCCAAAATAACTATTCCACGCGAACGAAGCGTCGCGGGCACAGCTAGTATATATAAAATATAGTATATGTAAATATATACGGAAAAAATTACTCAGATTGAGTTAGCCTCGAAGTGAGTTCGAGACTTGTTAGGCCACGTTCAGCTATTTGGCTTTAAGATAGAATTGAGATTTAAATTGACAGGTTGCTAGTACACCCCCTAAAAAAGAATCCCAAGTATGTAAGCCTATCCTTTATATAATATACTAGCTGTGCCCGCGACTTCGTCTGCGTGGAATAGTTATTTATGCGCATCATTGAAGCCTTCAAGGCGAATAATTTTCGCCTATTATTTCCCACATTTTCCATTATTACTTCGCTCTATATATAGCCTTAAGCCTTCCTCGATCAATGGTCTATTCAACGCAAAAAGAATTTTTCAATTCGAACCAGAAGTTCCTGAGATTAGCGCGGTCAAACAAACAAACAAACTCTTCAGCTTTATAATATTATTAGTATTGATTATTCCGCTTTATAATATAAGTATAGATTAGTATAGATAATATATGTTGTTTTTTCAAATACAGGTTCCAACGGGAGCTGCCTGAATGGGCGTGCAAGTTCATCGAGCTGGTGCTTATCGTAACGGCCGACCACGGGCCCGCCGTCTCCGGGGCGCACAACACCATGGTCACCGCTAGAGCTGGGAAAGATTTGATCTCGTCTGTTGTGGCTGGATTGTTGACTATTGTGAGTCGATTTATATACATACATACATATATACATACATACATATATATATATATATATATATATATATATATATATATATATATATATATATATATATATACATACGTACATACATATTTATAGTCAACCGCTAGAGCTGAGAAAGATTTGATCTCCTCCATCGTGGCTGGATTGTTGACTATTGTGAGTCGATTTATATATGTTCATACATATTTATAGTTAAGTCTATATCCCGTTAGACAGGGACAACAGTATTGTAAAGACTGAATACATACATACATACATATATATGGTCACGTCTATTTATTTTTTTATTTCAAGCATCTGGACTCATACAAATTTTGTTAGTATACATATTACAGTAGTTTAAAATCTAGGGTTAGTAATTACAATATATCCCGTTGCTGGGTAGAGAGGGACAATGGTATTATAAAGACTGAATACATACATACATACATATGGTCACGTTCTATATCCCGTGCGGGGTGGACAGAGCGAACGGTCTTGTAAATACTGATAGGCCACGTTCAGCTGTTTGGCTTGATGATGGAATTTGAGATTCAAATACACGCTGCAACTATTAGGAGCGAAGAAATAATGGAGAATGTGAAAAAAAAACGGGTTTATTTATTCATCCTTGAGGGCTTCAATGATGTCCAAAATAACTATTCCACGCGGACGAAGTCGCGGGCACAGCTAGTTTTGTAAATAAATATATTCTATTCTAACATTGAGTTTGTCCAGGGCGACCGGTTCGGCGGAGCCCTGGACCGGGCGGCGGCGGACTTCTGCGCCGCCTACGACAAGGGGCAGCACCCCCAGGAGTTCGTCAACGAGAAGAGGGCCAAGGGGGAGCTTATCATGGGCATTGGGCACAGGTGAGACCGCTACTGGACTGCGTTGAGATTATAGCATGTATCTTTAGTTAAATATTATTTATGCACACGCCTTACCGCTCAAAAATTCATATCTCCTCTCATGGGTCTACTGACAGAGATTTCTTTTGAAATAAGTAGCACCTTTGTACTATAATAACTGTATTGAATGCTCCTGTTTATAATTTCGTGTACATAAATAAATAAATAATAAATAGGAAGTATAGTTATTAAAGTTATTTATTCCTACAGAAGGTAAAATGAGAGGAGAGGAGAAAATAATCAGTTTTAAATGTTTATATTATGCAACGTAAAAATTAAGAACCTTTGACAATCAAAAATTATTTTTGACATTATCTCTAACAAATAACATCTTGGCAACCGTTGCTATGGCGTCTACCAAATAGGTTGCCTACAAGATCACTTCGTGGATGGATGTTTTGGGCGGTGGTAAGGTTAGGCAAATAAATTAATAATCTATACCTACTTATATTATAAAGCTGAAGAGTTTAAATAAATAAATATAATATACGGGACAAATTACACAGATTAAGTTACGAGATACTAAGTAAGGTTTTAGGCTATGTATAGCCTAAAACCTTCAGGCTATTATATGCTATATATAGCCTTCTATAGAAGGCGTACGTGACCTTTAAACTAGCCTCACTCTTAGCGTCCAAATCGGCTATATATCTTATATATAAAACTCTAGTGTCACAATGTTCGTTCCCGTACTTCACCGAAACGGCTTGACCGATTCTCATGAAATTTTGTGGGCATATTGAGTAGGTCTGAGAATCTATTTTTCACACCCCTTAGCGATAAGGGTTGTCCACCATTAACATTTTTTTGTTTAACTAGAAATTACTTAAAAAATATTTATGTCCAAACAAAGTTTGCCGGGACACCTAGTATAGGTGATACTAGGATAGTATGTAGTATAGAATAAGTAAGTACCTATAGATAATAGATATACTAGTATAGGATATACTAGGTGTCCCAACAAACTTTGTTTTAAACGAAGCGGTCGCATTTAAAATTACTAATATTATAAATGCGACCGCTTCGACCTTCGAGCATTGATGATTATCTTCATTCTTTCATATCTTCATCATTCTTTCATATCTTCTTATTTATTTATTTATTTATTTATGTACACAAAATTATATACAGGAGCATTTATTACAATAATTCTAGTACAAAGGTGCTACTTATTTCAAAAGAAATCTCTTCCAGTAGACCCATGAGAGGAAAAATGAATTTTAGAGCGGTATTTTATTCTTCATTCTTTCTTAACGTATCAGGGTGAAATCCATAAACAACCCCGACTCTCGAGTCCGCGAGCTCAAAGCGTACGTGACCTCCCGCTGGCCCGCCTGGCCGGTGACCCGCTACGCGCTGGACGTGGAGGCCATCACCACCCGCAAGAAGCCCAACCTGATCCTCAACGTGGACGGCATCGTGGCGGCCGCCATGGTGGACATGTTCAGGCACTGTCAGCTGTTCACGCCGTGAGTGGATTTCGTGTCATTCATTCATTTAAAATGTGTTGATCAGTTTATTTTGTACCTGCTACGCATAAAGTGAAGCACTTGTAAACTAGATATTGATGACATAAGAATATGAATAGGTATATAGGTATAATGACAAATGACGTTTATATAAGTCGGTCTGTATGAATTGTACGTATAAACATACATATATATAGTCACGTCTTTAACCATTGCGGGGTAGGCAGAGCCGGCAGTCTTGAAAGACTGAAAGGGCCGTGTTCAGATGTGTAGCTCAATGATGAAATCGAGACTCAAATAGTGACAGGTTGCTAGCCCATCGCCTGACTAAAGAATTCCAAGTTTTGTGAGCCTATCCCTTAGTAGCCTTTTACGACATCCATGGCAAAGAGATGGAGTGGTCCTATCCTTTTTTTTTATATTGGTGCCGGGAACCACGCGATCAATATATTTAGAGAAGATTAGAACACAAAATGAATAAAATCCTTAAAAAACGAAATCTTATCGTACATATTACGTCAACTTAAAAACGTGAGAGAGGTAATATAAATATAGAGGAACTATTAATTGTAGTCTCTGCCTACCCCACCGGGAAAGAGGCGTGATTTTATGTATGCATATATGTATGTAATATAAATTACAATTTATTCCTACTTCACACAGCGAGGAGGGCAATAACTACATAAAGATGGGCTCTATCAACGCGCTGTTTGTGCTTGGCCGGACCATAGGCCTCGTGGGCCACTATTTGGACCAGAAGAGGATGAAGCAGCCGCTGTACAGGCATCCGTGGGACGACATCACCTACATGTCGCCGTTAAACTAAGTTAGAACCGGTTTGAACCGGTTCGCGGCGGTTTGGGGCCGGTTACAAGCGGTTATGGGAGCTGGGTTCTACTTTGTGAAATTCATAAAAAGGTTAATTGCTCACGCTTACGCTTATACAATCATGATTAATTTGCATTCACTGTGTTTATTAAATAATTTAGAAAGTAATAGTATATAATTTAAAAAAATCATTTAGCATAATAATGAGTTGACCTAAAGAGCGTTTACGCATAATTCTCTCCCAACATTCATTTATATTATAAACCTTCAATAAATAACGTTAATTTTAACTAATGCTTATAAATTTTATAAGCATTAGTTAAAATTATCGTTATTCCAAACTATCGAATTTTATTTTACATGTGCCTATATCTCTTTACGAATCTAGTAAATACCAGTTTCTATAACACTGTAACTGGTTCAAACCAGTTTCATCCGGTAATTTTAATTCGTACAACAATGTATGCATCGGCTTGTGCACGTTTGAGTGGATTATTTGATAATTTTACACGCAAATAATAGCATTATTTTGTACGAATTTAAGTTTCAGGGTGATATTTTATTTTTTTAAGTTTAGCAATAATATTAGCGGGTTAAATGTTAGCGGGTCGGAAGTGATTGTTCTTAAGTTTATAAATGTATGTATGTATGTATATAATATACAGCGTTACTTTTGATCATCTGTTAACCTCGCACGGGTGGATAGCTGACATCTTTAGCAACAATTTTTGTTCTACGACTTTTGATGAAAGTCAATAAATTAATTAATATATATATTTTTTTCATACACCTTTATACCGCCGACAACCTTGTTCGAATATGACTTTGTTTATTCTTTTTTTTAATACGATGCCCCAAGAGTTATAAACAACTGTATAATTGTATAAATATTTATTTTTATATGAAATAAATATAAATTTGAATGAATTATGAAATGTCGTTGAACAAACATTGTCGCTTATGATGTCAGCTATCTATATGTGCAAGGTTTATAGTAAATTTGAAAGTAACCCTGTATAATGAGAGATAATTTCAATTTTGATAACTATTGCTGGGACGCTGATTCTGTTCTGAAGGTTTATTCACGAACGCTGACAAAGTATATATCGTATCTTATTCCTCCTGGCTATTTATTATATTAGGCCTGGGTTGCATCCTTATCACTCTTGAGGAAGACCCTGGGTTACACGTTTGACCATGGATTCTGGATTGGGTGCATCTGGTCTCAACCCTTGCAGGGGAATATAACCCGTGTTAGATCGATCGTGGTAACACATCCAGCTGTCTTAATGTGCAGTTTACTTCACGATGTTTTCCCTTGCCGTAAGAGCATTGGTTAGTATTAAAACTAATGTACATGAATTCGAAAATAATCATTGGTACAGGTCGAGGTGAGATTTAAAAACCCGATGACTTCCACCTCTTTCTATCTTTCAACTTAACTGTTTTGTTAGTAAGAGAGGGAAGATACGATATAGACATTATCACTCGCGAATAAACCCAAACATGATGATAAGATTTGGTATATATATATATAAAAATAAATGTTCAATAGGGTGTATGTTGCAAGTGGGCTTACGGCCTTTCTCATTCCATTTCACTATTACTTAAAAATGTTATTGTAACGCAAACGTGTGTGGATATCGCTTGACTTCGACTTGGCAATAAAAGAAAATCATTATATCACTCCTATTTTCCACTTGCCACGATGCGGACCTACTACTTTATTGCTATTGAACAATTTAACAGTCTGAAATTTCAGTCTTGCGATGTCAATGCGTTTGCGCAATGTAGTTATTTATGATTGTATTGTTGAAAACGTGTTCAAATAAATAATTGTGAAGGAATTATGAACGTGGAACGTGGATACATCTTGTTAAAAATTAGTGTTTTAGACGGTTTTGTTGAATACAGTCTAAAACTATTATACTATACATCTTATAATAATCTCTAGTTATGTAACATACGTAAGAACCATTTTTATGTTTTAATCTATGTGAAATAGGCATTAGTAAAAATTAAGAAATAAAATAAAATGTGAAATTATATTTATGCCAAACAACAATTATGAGAAACGTTCGACCGTTTCAAAATTAATAAAAGTCGTAAAAATTTATTTGAACGCGTTCATTTTACCTTATAAGTACAACATAGATCTGCCTTAGCTAAATATATGTATACATTAAATATATATCATCTGTTATATGTCCGTGAACTTGTATTTTTTATTAATATTTTATGGTGAGCGTGTATCTTTATGAAATATGTAATTGATATTTTTGTGACAACGAAAACAAAAATAGCTGAGATCAAATATATCTAAGATTTATAATAAAATCGAGTAATTTTAAAAACACAAAATGATTTTATAACTTTATGATTTCTTAGTGTTGTATAAAATCTTATAATTACAAACATCAAAATTAGGAAAAGTGCGCAGCTTAGAGAAATTGCTTTTTGCATAATTATATCCTAAATATATTTTTAGACAAAAACTGTATGATGGGTAGGTAAGTACTCAAAAATGTGCGCTATTAAAATTTTATAAGAAAAATATTTAAAAAAATAAGAATAAAAATTATAATGCACCAATTAGATAGTCCAAGATTAAACTTGTAATATGGTCTGTCCATTAAAATATAGAGAAAATAATAAATACTGATTTAGGGTTCCGATTGGGTTCCGTACATTTTTTTCGCATAAATAACAGAACGTATAAGGATTTTTAGCATAATTATCGTAACGCATAAAATGTTATGCGATAAGAGGATTATGCCAAAAAATATTTAGGGACTCAATATGGACCCATAAAATTATGAGGAACGCAGGGTTTAATATGTTTTTGTTGTTAATCTTCTCAGAATGACTACTGGCACATAAGATTTTTTACTCGTTCGATATTACCCAGATGAATTTATTCGACACAAGCGGAAACCTTTGTTCACCTTGGAATTAATTCATATTCAAAGCTTATTTAATCTTTCAGTTCACAAATTTTTTATAAAATTATTAAAAAATTTTTTACATATAATTATTTTTACTTCTCATCATTTATTCATCAGGTCATTCTTCTTCCCAGGTGGACAAAGTTGAAAAACCAAAATTATTGTTCCCTTAACGAATTTGGACTATTAGACGCACTAAATGTCGAAATTAGGGCCTAACTTTCACTGTTATTAGTAGTCACAAAGTTGTCATAGATATAAGTAGAAATATTAAATATATATATAATTATCTGACGGTAGATATTTACGTATGTTGAACAAAGCTAAGTGAACAACAACTAATAAAAATAGGTATGTGTAGCCTTGTGTATAATCGACCTCGTATAATAATTTAGGTCAGGCACAGGACCCCGGGCTCTGAAACATCATTAAGAATGCAAAACACACTTTCGAATGTGTACGACAAACTCATTCCATGAACAATATTTTATTTTCCTTCATATAAGTTTCTTTTATACATTCTATATATGTTTTGAATTAATTGAAAATATTTTTGTCAATATCTGTCGTCGATCATATTTGCAGAAATAAAACAACTACAGTATAGTATGTGTGCGTTAAAACTTGTGTTAATAATGTAAAATGACAGATTTTGTATTCAAGAAGTTCCCGGTATTCGTAAGTTTCCAGGATTATATTTCCATTTTTAGTTAAATATTATTAGAATACATTAAATTTTGATAAAGTAGAGATATCACATATAACTATAGTCTTATAAATTAAAAACTGCAGTGAAAATCTAAATTTAGGTTAATTTCTATATATTAGGTTCACACAAACATTATGTTTTTACTGTAAATTGAATACAAGTAGATGTAAGTACTACTTATATATTGACGACAAACCGTTGTTCTTACATCACGCATAATTCAGAAATGTATGGAATATATCTATTTTGTCAAAATTATATCAAAATATACATGTATCATTTGAAAATTAAAGTATGTCATTTGAAAACTTACGCATACAGGGGCATGTTAAACTTTTGTACAAGATAATTCTTCTTTTTTTTAATTTTGACGGATCTAAAGAGTACGTTTCGCATAATCAGCGCGGGACAAATGTTATTGTATAATTTAAAATTTTCTACGTTATTATTTCTCTAATGTCCTAATTTATTGGTATATTTGTGAAAATGGTTGGTATCTGTAAATATTTGAAATTTGTCAACTTATTTAAATATATTTTTTAATTACAGCATTGCTTTGTTTTATTTATTCTTGAGACTGAACTAGAAGCGTTCAGTTCGCCAAAATTATTTACCTTCATAAAAAAAGTATAAAGATATTAATTTATAGAAGTTCGAGACTTGCAATAAGTTATACTTACGATTGATTGATTGTACGGTCGCGTTCATAATTGCAGTCATAGTTCGCAAAACTTTATAGCTTGCAGTCACCGCTGTCACTCACACATTCACACAAATAACACAATAAACAACAAGCGGTTAAGCGTTGGGTAACGCGCCATCAAGAAGAGGGTAGTGTAAAAAGTCGACCGCTCAGCGACCGTCGTCCGCTAATCAACACAGCGACACGCCACACAGCGAAGATCCATGGTGGAACAGTACGAAAATAATGGCTTCATACCGACCAGAACATTTGCGGAACAGTTCGACACATCAGTGGTTACTGTTCGTCGAGTTTGCACCGTGAGGGACTATTCCACAGACAGCCAGCAAGAAAGCCGTATTTATCCGAAATAAATAAGCAAAAACATTTAGAATTTGCTCGGCAGTATTTGGATTTTGACTGGAACACGGCGATATTTACGGACAAAAAGTTCGTTTACGTCATCGCAACACGGTAGGCTTCATTTATGGCGAAGAAATGCAACTCGGTATGAAGAAAAAAATATTGTGCCAAATATGGAGTCTGGACGCATATCTGTAAATATGTGGGGCTGAATGAGTGCTGCTGGACCTGGGGAACAGGTGTAGATAGCAGGATGCGCTACAGCTGCTCATTATGTGCAAGTGCTGCAAGAAACCATGTTACCAACTGTGCGGTGTATTTATCCGATTGATGATATGCAATATCATTTGTGCAAGAAAACTACCCTGTGTATCGAGTCCATATAGTGCGTGAAAGGTTCTGCCAGTTTATATTAAAACTACTACTTAGATAGTATTTTAAGGACAGCTTCAATATCTTTTCTTTATGAAAACGAATAATTAAGCTGTAACCTTAATAACAGGAGATAGGTAAATTAGTGTAATATGCTGTATGTATACCTTTATATAATCATCAATATGTAAACAAAACTATAGGTAAACTGTTTCAATAAAATTTACTAATTTTAATTATTGAGTGTTTTATTTTGCTCCCTCTTGTTTAATATTTCTTACTGATTTCCGTGTTTGAAGACACGGGTATCGTAATTCTTAGATATCAGTCAGTTAGTTAGTCAGTCAGTTACTTAGTTCAAATGGCACCTTGAAACATTAAAAATTGTCAGTAACAATATATATTTTTTTTAATAGACAGAAATTCCTTGAATAACTTCGGAATCCGCTAGTAACTAGAACAAGCGAGTGTGAGCAAGCGAGATTATCTAGTATATCTTAGATCTCACTTGCACAAACGAAGTAATAAAATTGCTACCCAATAACTTTCTAAGGAACCACTACCTATGTTAGGGTCGTGTGCAGACAAACTTTCAACTTTATTGAAATGACATAAGTCTGGCAGTCGCAGGCTTCCCTCTATAGGCAAATCTTATGCAAATAATGAGAGACGACGATATCTCGATCGACAATTATCGGGCCCAGGGGGCTTAGACAAAGTAACATTTTGAAAACGATGACGAAGTTCGGCAATATAAAAATGTATGGGATGACATAAGCCTTCGCTAAATCACGTGATCGATCGAGATCGATAACAAAATTGGTAGACAATGTTTACATTCATGTCGAAAACGAAGCGAAATCGTCAATTAGCGAATTGTTTATTCGCCTATTTCAATACAAATGCGTAGCCAAGCGGCACTTTTGACGTTCGCTTTCTCTTCAGGAGCGATCGTTCGATTCGACATGTGTTCGCCATAATAACGAAAGCTTGGGGGCTGTCGATATCGCTACAAAATGGCCGAAAATTACAGTCAGCTGTGATTTGTGTACAAGGGCTACGTTACGTTAATACAGTTTTATTTATATAAAAATGCATTCTTTACGTTTATTGTGGGCTGCACATAATGAGAATACCTGGGTGAGGCGTCAAAGGCGATTTTCATCAAGAAGACATATGGAAACGATTGAAGATATGCCGGAATTGTTGTTTATACAACATAAATAGTAATATCCATGCTAAATTTTAAGTAAATCTATGCAGTACGTTATGATTTAACCCGGACTTATATACAGACAATAATTCTAAAATTATATTTTTGGGTTTGATATCGAATGCAGATCACGCCATAAGTACCTATTCTTTAAAAAAATATTCAGTGTACTATCTTAACTTTTCTATTGTTTTTTATTATGTGTATAAATAGATACTCAAAAAACTAAAGTAGCTATTACACCCCATTTGTTTAGATATATACTTTAAAATTAGGATATTTGTAAATAAGTTTTATAAAAAATTGTTAAATTGACGTATTTGTAGAAAAGGCTGCGGTGAAGTTTGTTGCGCCGCTTCTTCTTCACCTGCGCTTTGGAAGTCGGCGGTAGACTTAGTTATAAGTACATTTTTGACGTCAATAAGAGATGTATTGCATCCAATATCCAATATTGAGAATAAAGATTTCATTTTCATTTCATTCATTTTCATTTTCATTCAATACTAAAACATATACAAAACTGCCTTATTTATGAGAATTTCAGAGCTAGATTTTATTAATTCACTATCAAAACGACATACCAACAGCATAGTCCACATATACTGGATCATCTTCTTGAGCAACAACTGCAGATGATTGAGAGGGTGCAGGTACAGAAGATTGAGGTCTCTGAAAAAGTTATTAAGTATGTTGATATTTATTGATATTTATTGAATATGTATATACTTAATTAAATAGTATACTGTTTTATCTAATTATATATGTGTAATGGCTAAAATTTTTAATTTCTAATATTCAAGTACAATATTTATTCAACAAGATTTACCTAGTTAGTATTGATTTTTAGCTAATAATTTTGTTACATGAGTTACTGGAAAATAAGGTTAATACATACACTAAATCCAAGCTCTTGTATAGTCTTGTCCTTCCACTGCTGTTGGGCCGATTATAGCCAGAACCCTTTTCTCCAAATGCGACAAGGATTTCTGGCTAGCCGGTCCACCTCCAGTCCCTCTGGCATGTTGCCGCAAGGTCAGACCTTTTTTCTTTGTCTTGGATTTTAAATCGACCCATACCTTTTTGGAATTATCAGTCATAAGTATGCATACAACCACATAAGTTGAAAATTGGTAACTCCACTGGACCGAAAAATTCCTAACATCCGTGTTACATCTTCTTGCACATATGTGATAATAATATATGATATTCTAGGTGCTTGATTTGCACATCAAAGCAGATTGTAACTTGTGACTTTATCTATACCAGATCCACATCCAAATTGCTTGGCATGTAATATGTAGAAAAGATTATTAAATGTAACTAAATATCTGAGTAATTTCCATAGAAAGAACTTATAATCACAAGGACTCTTCAAATACGGCTATTGGAATAGAATTGCTAGTCATTACTTACTTTTTTACCACTTGTCTGTTGTTTTGTTGACACCACCACCAACGGAATTTAATATATTAGTAAGATCAGACCATAATTGGTCTGACCGTACTCGACCTTGTGCCCCTGCAACAGGCCTAGCCAGGTCCCCATGACTGTAACATAAGCAACGGTTCAATACACAAATGCTTCATTGATATTATCGCGTCATTGTTTACATTAGCGATTGAAGTGGTACCAAAGTTTTGTACGATTGAATCTAAAAGAAATGGAAAATAACTTGGATTTACCTACCTTTCCATATACTCCAGTAGAGTTGAGAGTTGTTCGGGACTTGCCCTTACCCTAGAATCCATTCTTTAACACTAAAAATAACTATATTTATTTTGAACAGTTACAATCACAATGATTCTATTTAATTTTGAAGAAATCTACGTAAAAACTATGTAAAAACACTCTTAATAATTTAACACTATCAAAGTTTTGCTATAAGATTATTAAAAAGCGTCAAGAATTAATAATATCAATTAAAAACGACTCACCATACTCACAGTAAACACTCACTTAAACTTTAGAATAATCCCGCTTTGTTTGTTCCAATTTGAAACTGACAGCTAAATTTTCGGTACCATAGCCAATATTCGTTTGTTTATCGAACGATCCGTTCGACACAACGATCGCGACAATTGCGTTACATTGGCTAGGAAATGTTTATCGTTATCTCTAAGACGAAAAAGAACTTCGACATCGTTTCGTTAAGAAGCGATACTACATTGTCTAAATAAATAAAAAAAAAAAATAAATAAAAATAAAAATATCTTTATTCACTCCACAACAAAATTGACGTGGATACTAATAGAAATCAAAATCTTAATACTAGTTAAGTTTAAGTAACATTGAAGGAGATAAGTTCTAGGGTTTTAAGATAATACGAGTAATAATACCATATAAAATGATCAATTTAGATGTGGAGATCTGGTGCCAACACTAGGCGTCAAAAACACCTGTATAGCAGGTCACCAGGTCCCCCCCCCCCCACGGAATATGGCACATAGGTATTAAATCTACGAAATGGTACAATAATTACAAACAAGTTTTGCGTGATAACCCCTGCATTCAGCCCTAAGACGTTAGGTCTTGGCATCAGTAAGATCGGTGTTACTACTGAATGCAGAAGCCAGACATTATACACAAGGCTACGCTATGTACATACTTATAACTATATTTGAATAATAAAAATTCTTTAACACTTAGATTCCAAGAGAAATCGTCGAAAGTAAGGAGTAGTCAAACTAAAGGATGAAGCATATTCTCTGTTTCTTCATAAGAACAATGTAGAAGCCAGTTCGTAACAATTTTTTTGCATGAAAATTTGGTCAATGCGACAATAGAAAGTTTTGCATTGAGGTTTTTGTATAGAAAATGCCCTATAAAGCCAAAGAATCGATTGGAAAACATAGTATTATATTTTGGAAAAGAGAGTTTAAGTCTGTTGTTACGGCCCAAAATATCAGGATGATAAGTTAATGTTGAGTGAAACTTCAAAACAGTGTCTAAAATAAATAGTTGTCTCACGGTAAGTACCTGCCATTCATTATATAGGTCAGATGTTGGGTATCGAAAAGGTTTAAATGCACTTACTTTGAGGACTGCTCTTTGAGCTCTTTCGAGTGTTATAAGATTAGTGACAGCAGCTCCGCCCCAAGAGGTTATGCAGTATGTGATAATGGATTGGCATAGAGCCTTATAGGTCATTTTTAGAACTTTCATATCGGCTACAGGGCGAAGTAGTTTAAAAATATATATCAATTTTCTCACTCGAGAAGATAATAGAGAAATATGTTGTTGAAAGGTCATATTAGAGTCAATTGTAACACCTAAGTATTTAACCGTGGTCACTCTCTCCAAAGCTGGGCAACCACAAGCTAAGGACTCGCAAAGTGGGGACGAGAAGTTATGTGAAATTATCTTATGAGTGCCTGTACTCGGGAGATTAATATTTCTCATACTATAGATCATGTATGATGACTTTGTGGTGTTAAGTGTTAGAATGTTCTCTGCAAGCCATTGATTAACTCTATTTAAGCCTAACTGTGCGGATTTAAATACTTCGGGCCAACTATCTCCAATGAAGACAAGTGCAGTGTCATCAGCAAATGACAGTACGTTACCATTCACAAGCTGAAGGTTTGTAAGGTCATTTATGTATACTAAAAAAAAAAGGCTAGGGCCCAATATGCTGCCCTGTGGGACACCAAAATGTAGGGGACAATCAGAACTGAGATGGGGACCAATTTTGACAAGTTGTCTACGGTCGGTGAGGTAGCTACGAATGCCTAAGCCCCCAGTTCGGACATCGTTGATAACCGTCTCTTTCTGTTTTGTTATGTTATATGTCATAGAATAATAAACTGTTTTACTTAGTAATCATTGGTATTAAAGACCGTATTCATTTGAAGGAATATTTATTCTTTTTAAATATGCATGTGTGTGTGTATCTAGTGGAACCACAGTGCACGCTATTTTAACCCGTAAGAATTTTAAAACTATGACTGCAGATATGAACGCGATCGTACATATAGCAACTTCATTTTATTTATATAGATTTATAAACTCTGACAATGTTTTTTCAAGCATTGTGAATTAATAAAAAGAATGACACAATATACAGCAAACACCTACAACATTAGTATTGATAAATGTTGGATATCTGAAAAAAACTTTTGTTTGATAAACAGTCAATCGTGAGTAACCTTAAATGATACTAATTGAAATCGTCTGCCACATTTTTCTGGAGTCATAGAATTTTAAAAAGCCATAAGTGCAAAAGGCACCTTTGAAAATCCTCACCTCTCTCTCATACTAATATTATAAAGATTTCCCTTAGAAATTTATTCAAAAGTACCCTATGTTACTTCTGAAGGGTTTGTGTGACTCTCTGCCAAAAATTATAAAAATCGGTCTAGTAGTTTTTGAGATAGCTTATTCTTTACAAAAAAAATAATCCTCTCTAATATTAGTATAAAGTACAGATGGAAAATATATAAAAAAATATAAGATGCATATTCCGCCGGAACAAGTTGTGCAGTTCCATAATTAAATGCATTATTACGCATTACCTACATGACGCATACGACGAACGGAAACCTGTTCAAGGTTCAAAAACAACTAAATCCATACGTAATATATACAGAGCCAATGCCTGAGTACCGATGGTAATTGACCTCCTATTAACAACCTTGCTTGCATTGTCATTCCGCATACTCAGTTTACAAACAACTTGAGAGGCGACAATATCTTTTTAAGAAAATAACTTACCTACATGAATTGACATTGTATTTACCAAATTCAAATTATTAAAAAAAAAAAAAAAACATTTTCTAGAAAAAGTTTGTGTAACGATACCTATTTAAAAACAACAAAAAAAAAGTGTCAGTACAAAGATATTTTTGCGTCAAATTAGTGAATATATTGTTTTAAAAATGCTGCCGTCGTCTGCCGCTAGATTATCACAGTTCGTCACCATGGTCAGGATGCCAGGAGTTATCGTTAATGGGTGTATTGCTGATCAGCAAATGATTGCTAATTCGCAGAACATTTTATGTGGTAAGTAGATAACCTTTGGTCTTTTCTTTATATTTTTTACTAGCTTTTGTACGGGGCTTCGCTTAAATAGTATCTAATTAAAATATGCTAATCCTCTACTCGTGAAGGTCTCTTCAGTCTGTGCCAAATTTCGTCAAAATCGGTCAAGAAGCTTTTGGGTTTATACGTTTCAAACAAAAACACAAATCTATGGGTGGTATGGTATAAATATGGTTTATAGGGTCCCGTATCCAAAGCGGGACCCTACCACTAAGACTCGGTGTCCGTTCGTTTGTCAGCTGTTACTCGTGAACAGTGATAAGTAGTTATAAGTATTAAGGTATTTTATTCGAAGCTGTCACCAATATACAAATAAAATAGACATCCTATTTTGATAGTTTCATGTGCAAATTAAACAAAGGTTCCATTGTTTTGGAAACGTGAATTTTTGCCGTTTCCACAGATGGTGCGCACGCGCCAAGTGTTCCCCGCGTAGGTACGCACGACTCGCGCTTATGCGGTTTTTATTATATCTCATTATTGTTTCCTGTCATGCACCTTCTTGTGTGCAAAGGGAATTTTTGGTGCATAAGTTCTTTCCATTGCGTCATAAGGTCCTGGATTCGATTCCCCGTCTGATCATGTCAAACTTGATTGATTCCATTGACTTTTATATTACATTGAATGATTATGATTGTCATGGTTCTTGGATTGTAACACTAGATTTAAATTTAAAATACGTTGTTTTTAAATTCAGTAAGACGAGCCTCGAAGTTACTTTAGGACTAGAACCATTTGTTACCATTGTACTGTTAAAGATTAGGCTAGGACTATATAATTACTTGGGATTCATCATTTAGGCGATGGGCTAGCAACCTGTCACTATTTGAATCTCAATTCCACCATAAAGCTGACACACAGCTGAACGTGGCCTATCAGTCTTTTCAAGACTGTTGGCTCTGTCTACCCCGCAAGGGATATAGACGTGATTGACATGTATGTATGTAGGTATTATTAAACCTTGCAAAAACCGTTGAGCATATAAGTAGTATAGTATAGTAGTAGTAGGTCATCACGGTTGCATCAGGCCTGCCTGAGTTTTCAGGAGCGTCAAGATTGCACTAAGAAGACATCCGAGCGGAAAAATCAAGGAAAAGGGTGAACTTGGGGTTTTTCTTCTCGGCTATATTTTTTTATTTAAACTTTATGTATGTATAATGTAACAGTCCGGTGTATGGGACGCGTGATGCGGTTTTTTTGCGCAGACTATCGCTGTCCCGCTTCAGGTCATAATGAAAAGCGAAACATGGATAGTCTTTCCGCGAAATAAATTGCGTTGCGCGTGCCTTACTACCTACAGGGAGAGGTGGTGGAAAATGAACCTTTGGACCAAATTGAGATACCGTGAAGCACTGAATCTCAATTACATCGCATTTTTACTTATTCTATATTCTTTTTCTGGTGTTTGTTTTTTAGATAAATCCAAAGAATCGCCTGCCATAAAGCCAGAGAACACAGTCGATCAATGCGCAGACGCGGAGACCGCAGTTTGGCGGGATCGCATCACACCAAAAATCAAGATGGCCGCCACTCCTGAAGCTAGAAGTCTGAGCAGTCTTTGATTTAGTCGTTAAATATTATTACACTTATGTTCTGATTTTTCTACTGTCCAAATAAATGTTTTGTTAACAACACCTATTGCTATTTATTATTTTTATTTCAATCAGTAGAATTTTTTCAGCAGACCCTGTTCAATGCTAAACAAGAAACATACATACTACCTACTTACCAACAATTAATTTTTGGAACGTTTTGATTGCTCGGTCAATTAAAAGAATATACCTAATTTTGATGGTATTCACAGACCATGGGGCTACTGAGACAACTCAATGGGACTGGTATAAACGGATTTATTTTTGATTGGTATTTATTTAACTCGAGCGTCAACATCACCAATTAGTTAAATTAGTATCATAATGAAGAGGGCTGAAGGTACAAAGATCTTATGTAATATTAATATATATATATATATATGAGCATTTATGGAGAGCCACGCTAAATAGGCCGGTCATGTGGGCGAACTTTCTAATTAGTTATATAATAAATAGTAAATCCGTGAGAAAAATAAAAAGACTCATTAAAATAACAACTTTATTAACAAACTAACCGTACAAACCTAAATTGGTACATAGTGCATTTGCATTTGGTATGAGAATCTCCAATTTGGATAAAACATTTCGGCTTAAAGCTTCTTCATACAAACTCCGATTATATTAATTTTTATGTCAACATCTTGCAGTAAATTGCTTCTTTTTTCAAATAAACAAGTTTGTTATTGACCCATTCAGAGCCGGAATTGTACCGGTACAAAATTACCGGCTTTAGGTCTAAGTACCGGTACCGATAAAGGTAAAAGTCGCTTGTGAAATCAACATTCCCAGTGCATGTAATTCTCTCATGTACCAAATGTTTAATACCGGTAATTTTGATACGCATAGTACCGAAACGAGTTTTGGTACCGGTACCAAAACAACGATATCACACCACTACACCATCTGAATACATCGAACTCTATTGTCAAATTCAAAGCATTTTTCTACAAGATGTTAATAAAAAAATACAAAGTCACACTCATTTCCATCCAAAAAAAAAAAATATTCATTCAATCACCATATTTAATTTGCGGTACAAATGATACCAGTTTTGTGAAGTATACATGTATGTTTTATTTTTTATTGTAAATATTTCTGAGCGAAATAAACGTATCTACAATGGGCTAAACAGCTTTCTTATACGCTGTATAAGCTGTTCTGATTCTATTCAAAAACCTTCATCCTACATATACACGTCTTTTGTTCCTTACGGAGTAGACAGAGCTTTTAGTCAAGACAATAGTAAAGGCCACGTTTAGCTGTCCATCGCGTACAAGAATAATTCCAAGTTTTATAACTTTTTCCCACATACGTACGTACATACATACAATCACGTCTTAATCCCTTACGGACTAGACAACAGTCTCGAAAAGAATAAGACCTTTCCCATGCATTATATATATCAATGCAAAAAATTATACTTGTCCCCCACTCCCCCGCTCTTTACATGAAATTATGTAAAAAATATTTAATATAGATAAACATCCAAGAACCAAGGCTAATCAGAAAAAGATTTTCGTGTAGTGACCTGACCGGGGATAGAACCTGGGACTTTGTGATCACACTACCACACACCACAGAGGTTGAAAAATAGAATCCCGAACAGCATCGACGCGCATAAAGAAAGCTCTAATACTATTCTAACGTTCACTCATTCTCTCTCACATACACACACACACCGGTTCGCACACTCAAATTGTGAATTGAAACAAATTGTTTCATTTAATTAATATACCCGACTTACTATGTACTGATTAGTGAGATTGAATTAATTTGCGATCCGCCATTTTGTGGCAGCGGCCATCTTGGGTAACTCTCAAAATGGTCGCTATAGTAAACTATAAAATTTACAAATAAACAACATAGGATATAGTTATTGTATTTTCATCAGAACTAAATACCTAGTTAAAATAAATTTGTATGTGCCTGAAAAAAATAAGTTTTTGCGATATACAGAGCAAATTCTAAACACCAGTCATTATTCTTTAATACAATGAGACATATAACGTCCAATATAGTTCTCATGATATATATCTAATATATCATGAAAACTTTTCACATCATCTGATCGCATCAAACTATGCTTTTTTCCTTCGATTCAAAAAACATCAGCTAAGTTACAAATAGTTTATAATTGCCATTGCGTTGCCATTTACATTTTGAATGGAAACGCAATAGCAAACGCCAGCCTTCTGGGCACACTTCCGCACGTTGACGCTATGCAGGGACTGTACAATTTGTAAATTTAATTTCAGTTTGTATCATCTCTTTTTTTACAAGTAATTTAAGTTTTAGTTCAGCTCATTCCAAAATAAAGTCTAGATTCATTATAAACGTCACTATTTCAATATGGTATTTGTACGACTTCGCGAACCGGCGCTCCTTGTAGGTATATAAATGCTGACACAAACCACATAACTCTATAATGTAACAGTCAACTTAGTTCTTCTTCTCTTCCTTCTTCTCGTCTTGAGTGGAGTCCGTTGTCGTCTGCTGATGACCTTCACGTTCGGCGGCCATCTTTGAATAATAGGAAGAGATATTAATAACTAGTAAGTTTGCCTCTTCTTCCTCCAGACCCTTAATTATACAACGCAAATCTATCTATACTAATATTATAAAGCTGAAGAGTTTGTTTGTTTGAACGCGCTAATCTCAGGAACTGGAGGTTCGAAATAAAAAAAATATTTTTGCGTTAAATAGACAATTTATCGAGGAAGGCTTTAGGCTATATAACATCACGATGCAACTATAAGGAGCAAAGAAATAATGGAATATATATAAAAAAAAGGGGAAAATTATTCATCCTTCAATGATGCCCAAAACAACTATTCCACGCGGACGAAGTCACAGGGCACAGCTAGTGATTATATATATATGTTGTAGACACAAATCGTCCGGCCAACCACACAAATTGGTCGGATGATAACGTGCTACGCTGATGTGGCACTCTTGCTTGACCGAAGCGCCGAAAATGAGACGCGTCGGCTCAAAAGAGTGCAAAGACAATTAATACATACATACATATGATCACGTCTATATCCCTAGCGGGGTAGACAGAGCCACCAGTCTAGAAAAAGCTTAGTGATAGAATTGAGATTCAAATAGTGACAGGTTGCTAGCCCATCGCCTAAAAGAGGAATCCCAAGTTTATAAACTATCCCTTAGTCGCCTTTTACGTCATCCGTGGGAAAGAGTCTGAATGGTCCTAAGACAATGAATAATTAAAACAATTAGAATCTAGTTTCATGTTACATACATACATACATATTGGAAGATAGTTCTTTTTGAAATAAGTAGCAACTTTGTGCTAGAATTACTGTATTAAATATATATATACATACATATAATCGGAATAAACACATAACGTTCTCAATCAACGTACGTAAGTATGTATGTAGATTTTTTTTATAGAAAATAATATCATTAAAAAAAATCAAATCAAGTTTCTGCTCAGAAAGTGCTTCTTAGATCGCCAGGAGAGGACTATACCTAACGTAACTTATGTGCCGTGTGGCTCCCGACACCAATAAAAAAAAAGAACAGAACCACTCCATCTCTTTTCCATGGCTGTCGTAAAAGGCGACTAAGGGATTGGGTTACAAACTTGGGATTCCCCTTTTAGGCGATGTGCTAGCAACCTGTCACTATTTGAACTTCAATTCTATCGTTAAGCCGATCATCTGAACGTGTCATATCAGTCTTTTCAAGACTGTCGGCTCAGTCTACCCCACAAGGGATATAGACGTGATTATATCTATGTATGTAACTTATACAGTGGAAATGACAGCGTCAAGAAGTATGATGGGTGTGAAATTGAGTGACCGGATAAGGAACAGCTGGATAAGGGAACGTTGTGATGTGAAAGAAGACATAGCCACAGGAATAGAAAAGGGTATGTTAAGATGGTACTAACGAAGTGACACTAGCAAATATAGCTGTAGACATCCTAATAGACTAAATCTACTCATCTCAACCACAAAAGCAAAAAGCAGAAATAGCTATCAAATGGCTATCAAAATATACAACGGCCTCAATGAGGATATAAAGTCGCTATCTCTGAAAGTCTTTAAAACTAAATTAAAACTGTGGCTTATCGAAAAATCGTTTTATACTGTTCACGAATAATTCGATAAAAAATAAATTTTGACAAGAACATTTAATATGACATTATTTAATTAAATGAAAATTAAATTTTCAAATTTAATTTTCATTTAATTAAATTTATATTTAGCATGCTATGACTGGTTAAATGCGCGAAATATATATGCTTTGTAACTCATTTATAGCAAATAAAGTATTTGTATTTGGTCATGTGGAGAGAACGAACGAAAGCAGGTTGACTGAGCTGATATGGAACGTGTAAGAGGTACCTTCTTGTACGCCTGCTCGAACAGCTTGAGGCTGGCCTGCTGCAGGGTGCCGGTGGCGCTGCGGATCTGCTCGGGGTCGGCCTCCTCCTTCTTGGCGAGTAGTTCGCGCAATTTGGCGCATTCCTCGCGCAGTTTGTCGCACTGCAAAATAAAAAAGTAATATATATATATTTTTTTTTTGACAAATTACACAGATTGAGTTAGCCTCGAAGTAAGTTCGAGACTTGTGTTACGAGATACTAACTCAACGATACTATATTTTATCATAAATACTTATATACACATAAACATCCAAGGCCCAGGTCAATCAGAGAAAGTTCGTTTCTCATCATGCCCAGGCCGGGATTCGAACCCGGAAATATATATATACATACTTAACGAACATATATATATATTCGTTAAGTATTTTTTTTAATTTTATACATTTGAATGATCAAATTTTACAATCATGGCTTATTAAAAAAAAAAACCCTTTTTTAAAAATAAAGGTCTTGCCGTGTGGTTCCCAGAAATTTAGAATATGAGTTCTAAATACTATTTATGTGGATTAATTAAATTACTATAACTGGTAACCACTTATATTATTAGTCACGTCTATATCACTCGCGGGGCTGACAGAGCACTGAACACTCAGATGCATGGCTCCATGGTGGAATTGAGTTTCAAGTAGTGACAGGATGCTTCGTTTACAAGCCTATCCCTCAGTCGCCCTTTACGTCATCCACGTGGAAGATATGTAGTGGTTCTATTCTAAAGTGTCAAAAACCACTATGTAGATTATTCATTTTTTTTTTAAGGCAACTTGTATCCGTGTGGTTCCCGGCACCAATACAAAAAAGAATGGGACCACTCCATCTCGTTCCCATGGATGTCGTAAAAGGCGACTGAGGGATGGGCTTGTAAACTTGGGATTCTCCTTTTAGGCGATGGGCTAGCAACCCGCCACTATTTGAATCTCAATTCTATCATTGGGCCAAACAGCTGAACGTGGCCTATCAGTCTTTTCAAGACTGTTGGCTCTGTCTACCCCGTAAGGGATATAGACGTGATAATATGTATGTATGTATGTTTTTTTTAAGGCAACTTGTAGGCAACGTTAATCGTCCGCTAGGTCACAGGACGGGGCGGTGATAACTCGTGCCGTCTCTATCGCACGCAGCTTTACCGCGCACGCAACGACATGCGCAGTTTAAATAACGTGCTTGTTTGAAATTTTTAATTGACAAGAACCCTTTCCGAAGTATATTGCCTTAACAATCTAAACGAGAGAATTATGTTGAAGGTATGTTTAAAAAAATTTAAATATATAAAAAAGTTATTAATATATATACGAGACAAATTACAGATTGAGTTAGCCTCGAAGTATCGTTATATTATATTTTATAATAAATACGACGAAAAAGAATACGACCACTTCATCTCGTTTTCATCGATTTCGTAAAAAGCGACTAAGGGATGGGCTCATAAACTTGGGATTCTTCTATTAGGCGATGGGCTAGCAACCTGTCACTATTTGAATCTCAATTTCTATCATTAAGCCAAACAGCTGAACGTGGCCTATCAGTACTACCTATTTTGGCTCTGTCTACCCCAAAAGGGATATAGACGTGACCATATGTATGTATGTATATTTAAGAAACAAATGATTATGTCTACCCCGCAAGGTATATAGACGTGATCAAATGCACTCTATGCATGCACGCATTACCTCCTCCTGGGGCAGTTGACTCTTGTACTCGTCCATCTTGGTCTCCGTGTCGTGGAGAACACCCTCGGCCTGGTTGGAAACCTCCACCCGCTCCCTCCTCTGCTTGTCCGTGGCGGCGAACTGCTCGGCCGCCTTCACCATGTTCTCGATCTCGTCTTTGGATAGACCGCCCGAGGACTGGATCACGACTGGTGGAGGAAAGGTTTGTGGATGATAATAGGTGTTATTGTATGCAAACAAGTGCCGTGTGGTTACCCGGCACTTTTAAAAAAAGAATAGGACCACTCCCTTTTTTTTTGCCCATGGATGTCGCAAAGGACGACTAAGGGATAGGCTTATAAACTAGGGATTCTTTTTTTAGGCGACTGAACTCGACCTATCGGTCATTCAAGTCTGCCGGCTCAGCATACCCAGCTTAGGGCTTCAGACATGATTACATATGAATGAATGAATGAATCGTTTATAACTCACTCTGCACATGATTATATATGAACTAGCTGTGCCCGCGACTTCGTCCGCATGGAATAGTTATTTTGGGCATCATTGAAGCCCTCAAGGATGAATAATTTTCCCCGTTTTTTTTTTCTCACATTTTCCATTTTTTCTTCGCTCCTCATAGTTGCAGCGTGATGTTATATAGCCTAAAGCCTTCCTCGACAAATGGTCTATTCAACACAAAAAGTATTTTCAATTTGAACCAGTAGTTCTTGAGATTAACGCGTTCAAACAAACAACCTCTTCCGCTTTATAATATTAGTATAGATGAACGAATGAACGAATCGTATAAAACTCACTTTGCACATGATTATACATGAACGAATGAACAAATCGTATACAACTCACTCTGCACACGATTATACATGAACGAACGAATGAATCGTATAAAACTCACTCTGCACACGATTACATACGAACGAATGAACGAATCGTATAAAACTCACTCTGCACACGATTACATACGAACGAACGAACGAATCGTATACAACACACTCTGCACACGATTACACATGAACGAACGAACGTATGAATGAACGAATGATATCCAACTCACTCTGCTGCTCCTTGCCGGTGCCCTTGTCCCGGGCGGACACGTGCACGCTGCCGTTCGCGTCGATGTCGAAACATGATTACACATGAACGAACGAATGAACGAACGAATGATATCCAACTCACTCTGCTGCTCCTTGCCGGTGCCCTTGTCCCGGGCGGACACGTGCACGATGCCGTTCGCGTCGATGTCGAAACATGATTACACATGAACGAACGAACGAATGAACGAATCTCGTATCCAACTCACTCTGCTGCTCCTTGCCGGTGCCCTTGTCCCGGGCGGACACGTGCACGATGCCGTTCGCGTCGATGTCGAAACATGATTACACATGAACGAACGAATGAACGAACGAATGATATCCAACTCACTCTGCTGCTCCTTGCCGGTGCCCTTGTCCCGGGCGGACACGTGCACGCTGCCGTTCGCGTCGATGTCGAAACATGATTACACATGAACGAACGAATGAACGAACGAATGATATCCAACTCACTCTGCTGCTCCTTGCCGGTGCCCTTGTCCCGGGCGGACACGTGCACGCTGCCGTTCGCGTCGATGTCGAAACATGATTACACATGAACGAACGAATGAACGAACGAATGATATCCAACTCACTCTGCTGCTCCTTGCCGGTGCCCTTGTCCCGGGCGGACACGTGCACGCTGCCGTTCGCGTCGATGTCGAAACATGATTACACATGAACGAACGAACGAATGAACGAACGAATGATATCCAACTCACTCTGCTGCTCCTTGCCGGTGCCCTTGTCCCGGGCGGACACGTGCACGATGCCGTTCGCGTCGATGTCGAAACATGATTACACATGAACGAACGAACGAACGAATGATATCCAACTCACTCTGCTGCTCCTTGCCGGTGCCCTTGTCCCGGGCGGACACGTGCACGATGCCGTTCGCGTCGATGTCGAAACATGATTACACATGAACGAACGAATGAATGAACAAACGAATGATATCCAACTCACTCTGCTGCTCCTTGCCGGTGCCCTTGTCCCGGGCGCACACGTGCACGATGCCGTTTGCGTCGATGTCGAAACACGATTACACATGAACGAACGAACGAACGAATGATATCCAACTCACTCTGCTGCTCCTTGCCGGTGCCCTTGTCCCGGGCGGACACGTGCACGCTGCCGTTCGCGTCGATGTCGAAACATGATTACACATGAACGAACGAATGAACGAACGAATGATATCCAACTCACTCTGCTGCTCCTTGCCGGTGCCCTTGTCCCGGGCGGACACGTGCACGATGCCGTTCGCGTCGATGTCGAAACATGATTACACATGAACGAACGAACGAACGAATGATATCCAACTCACTCTGCTGCTCCTTGCCGGTGCCCTTGTCCCGGGCGGACACGTGCACGATGCCGTTCGCGTCGATGTCGAAACATGATTACACATGAACGAACGAACGAATGATATCCAACTCACTCTGCTGCTCCTTGCCGGTGCCCTTGTCCCGGGCGGACACGTGCACGATGCCGTTCGCGTCGATGTCGAAGGTGACCTCGATCTGCGGCACGCCGCGCGGCGCCGGCGGGATGCCCACCAGCGAGAACTGCCCCAGCAGCTTGTTGTCGGATGCCATCTCACGCTCGCCCTGGTGCACTTTGATCTCCACCTGCCGAGTTATTTGCAGGATTGTAAAGCCGCGTGGTTCCTCCCAGTACCAATAAAAAAAAAATGAATAAGTCCTCCTGCCGTCTCATTGCCATGAATGTCATAAAATGCGACTAAGGGATAAGGCTAATAAGCTTGGGATTTTTCTTTTAGGCGATGGGCTAGCAACCTGTCACTATTCACACATTCAATTTCATCATCAAGCCATACAGTTGAATGCTGCTTTTCAGTCTTTTCAAAACTGTTGGCTCTGTCTATCCCACAACGGATAAAGACGTGACTATATTTATGTATACTCACTTGAGTCTGTCCATCAGTTCACTTAAATCACTTCCTTGGTAGTGTAACCAGAGATTACATAGTTCCATTTGATTCGATTTCTGCATAATTCAGAGATTATTTCGATTTCTGCATACTTCAGAGATTATACCTCTCATATTTTCTCAATTCCCAATTCACTCCATGTCCAAATTTCAAAAATCTTATCATGCGAGCTACTCAATTTACGGTTTCGTCCGGACCAGAACCACCTGCAAAATGTACTCACTTGAGTCTGCCCATCAGCCGCCGTGCTGAACACCTGTCTCTTCTTTGTGGGTATGGTGGTGTTCCTGGTGATCAGCTTGGTGAACACCCCGCCCAGCGTCTCTATCCCGAGGGAGAGTGGCGTGACGCTCAGCAGCAGGATCTTACTGACTATATACATACGCGGAATGAAGCATCACCCCCGGAGGGGTAGCCAGAGACTGCATGATTCACTTATCTCAAATCACTTCCTTGGAAGTGTAAACCGGAGATTACATAGTTCCATTTGATTCGATTTCTGCATACTTCAGAGATTATTTCGATTTCTTCATACTTCAGAGATACCTCGTCATATTTTCTCAATTCTCGATTCTCTCTATGTACAAATTTCAAAAATCTTATCATGCGAGCTACTCAATTTACGGTTTCGTCCGGACCAGAACCACCTGCAACATGTACTCACTTGAGTCTGCCCATCAGCCGCCGTGCTGAACACCTGGCTCTTCTTTGTGGGTATGGTGGTGTTCCTGGTGATGAGCTTGGTGAACACTCCACCCAGCGTCTTTATCCCTTGGGAGAGCGGCGTGACGTCCAGCAGCAGGATCTTACTGACTATATACATACGCGGAATGAAGCATCACCCCCGGAAGGGTAGCCAGAGACTGCATGGTCCACGATAAAGTCTCGACCCAGAGGCAAAGGCAGAGAATATTCGGTAACGTGACGTAATTACAATCAGTGTCTCCCTCGGAGGGGTAGCCAGAGACTGAATAAGCCACTTATCATAAGTCACTCCCCAGAGTCCAGTCACGCTTTTTCCTGTATGTGATAGACAGAGACTTCACCTATTCACTAACCACGATCCCTACATACTTCTTTCTCTGCAAATTTTGTTTAGTGTACTTTAGACTTGATCTTACTCAATTACCCCCTCTAATACTTAAATCTTAAAGATAAACTCACTTGAGTCTGCCCGTCAGCCGCCGTGCTGAACACCTGGCTCTTCTTGGTGGGTATGGTGGTGTTCCTGGTGATGAGCTTGGTGAACACCCCGCCCAGCGTCTCTATGCCGAGGGAGAGCGGCGTGACGTTCAGCAGCAAGATCTTACTGACTATATACATACGCGGAATGAAGCATGATCCACGATAAACAAGTCTCGACCCAGAGGCAAAGGCAGAGAATATTCGGTAACGTGACGTAATTACAATCAGTGTCTCTCGGAGGGGTAGCCAGAGACTGAATGGTCCACTTATCATAAGTCACTCCCCAGAGGGAACACACGTCCAGTCACGCTTTTTCCTGTATGTGATAGACAGAGACTTCACCTATTCACTAACCACGATCCCTATACGAGTATACTTAATTTAGTGTACTTTAGACTTGGTCACACTCAGTTACCCCCTCCAATACTTTAATCTTAAAGATAAACTCACTTGAGTCTGCCCATCAGCCGCCGTGCTGAACACCTGGCTCTTCTTTGTGGGTATGGTGGTGTTCCTGGTGATGAGCTTGGTGAACACCCCGCCCAGCGTCTCTATGCCCAGGGAGAGCGGCGTGACGTCCAGCAGCAGGATCATACTGACTATAGGTATACATACGCGGAATGAAGCATCATCCCCGGAGGGGTAGCCAGAGACTGCATGATCCACTTATCTCAAATCACTTCTTTGGAAGTGTAAACCGGAGATAACATAGTTCCTTTTGCGATTTCTGCATACTCCGGACACTATATCTGTCATCTTTTCTCAATTCCCCATTCTCTCCATGTCCAAATTTCAAAAATCTTATCATGCGAGCTACTCAATTTACGATTTCGTCCGGACCAGAACCACCTGCAACATGTACTCACTTGAGTCTGCCCATCAGCCGCCGTGCTGAACACCTGGCTCTTCTTTGTCGGTATGGTGGTGTTCCTGGTGATGAGCTTGGTGAACACCCCGCCCAGCGTCTCTATGCCGAGGGAGAGCGGCGTGACGTCCAGCAGCAGGATCTTACTGACTATATACAAACGCGGAATGAAGCATCACCCCCCGGAGGGGTCGCCAGAGAATATTCGGTAACGTGACGTAATTACAATCAGTGTCTTCCTCGGAGGGGTAGCCAGAGACTGAATGGTCACAGTCACTCTCCAGAGGGAACACACGTCCAGTCACGCTTTTTCCTGAATGTGATAGACAGAGACTTCACCTATTCACTAACCACGATCCCTATACGAGTATACTTAGTTTAGTGTACTTTAGACTTGATCACACTCAATTACCCCCTCCAATACTTTAATCTTAAAGATAAACTCACTTGAGTCTGCCCGTCAGCCGCCGTGCTGAACACCTGGCTCTTCTTTGTGGGTATGGTGGTGTTCCTGGTGATGAGCTTGGTGAACACCCCGCCCAGCGTCTCGATGCCCAGGGAGAGCGGCGTGACGTCCAGCAGCAGGATCTTACTGACTATATACATACGCGGAATGAAGCATCATCCCCGGAGGGGTAGCCGGAGACTGCATGATCCACTTATCTCAAATCACTTCCTTGGAAGTGTAACCAGAGATTACATAGTTCCTTTTGCGATTTCTGCATACTCCGGACACTATATCTGTCATCTTTTCTCAATTCCCCATTCTCTCCATGTCCAAATTTCAAAAATCTTATCATGCGAGCTACCTGCAACACGAGTATGTACTCACTTGAGTCTGCCCGTCAGCCGCCGTGCTGAACACCTGGCTCTTCTTTGTCGGTATGGTGGTGTTCCTGGTGATGAGCTTGGTGAACACCCCGCCCAGCGTCTCGATGCCCAGGGAGAGCGGCGTGACGTCCAGCAGCAGGATCTTACTGACTATATACATACGCGGAATGAAGCATCATCTCCGGAGGGGTAGCCAGAGACTACATGGTCCACTTATCTCAAATCACTTCCTTGGAAGTGTAAACCGGAGATAACATAGTTCCATTTGATTCGATTTCTGCATACTTCAGAGATTATTTCGATTTCTTCATACTTCAGAGATACCTCGTCATATTTTCTCAATTCTCGATTCACTCCATGTCCAAATTTCAAAAATCTTATCATGCGAGCTACTCAATTTACGGTTTCGACCGGACCAGAACCACCTGCAACATGTACTCACTTGAGTCTGCCCATCAGCCGCCGTGCTGAACACCTGGCTCTTCTTTGTGGGTATTGTGGTGTTCCTGGTGATCAGCTTGGTGAACACCCCGCCCAGCGTCTCTATCCCGAGGGAGAGCGGCGTGACGTCCAGCAGCAGGATCTTACTGACTATATAACTACGCGGAATGAAGCATCATCCTCCGGGAATGGTAGCCAGAGACTGCATGATCAACTTATCTCAAATCACTTCCTTGGAAGTGTAACCAGAGATTACATAGTTCCTTTTGCGATTTCTGCATACTTCGGACACTATATCTGTCATCTTTTCTCAATTCCCCATTCTATCCATGTCCAAATTTCAAAAATCTTATCATGCGAGCTACCTGCAACACGAGTATGTACTCACTTGAGTCTGCCCATCAGCCGCCGTGCTGAACACCTGGCTCTTCTTGGTGGGTATGGTGGTGTTCCTGGTGATGAGCTTGGTGAACACCCCGCCCAGCGTCTCTATGCCCAGGGAGAGCGGCGTGACGTCCAGCAGCAGGATGTCGGTGACGTCGCCGGCCAGCACGCCGCCCTGCACGGCCGCGCCCACCGCCACCGCCTCGTCGGGGTTCACGGCGCGCGACGGAGCCCTGCCGAATATCTCCTGGACGGTCGACTGGACCTGGTGATGAGAGGAGATGAGGTAAGAGATCTGGTGGCGGAGATTGTTTGCCTCTCTTTCTCTCTCTTTTTACGTGTTCCCGATTGCAACATTCACAGATGTGTTTCGGAGCCCGGGGGTTATTGAGAAGTCTCAATGTAAAAAACTGTAATATTTGAAAACAAATTGATTTCTGTGTGTAAATTATATTTAAGACCAAAAAAAAAAAATATTCCCCGTTCAGAACATTAATTTTAAAATCATTTTCGTGTGCCGTTTGGTTTCCGGAAATTTAGAACAGAACTCAATATCTTTCCCATGGATTTTTAAAAGGCGACAAAAAATAGGCTTATACACTTGGGATTCCATTTCTCAATTCCACCATAAAGTCATACAGTTGAACGTGACCTAACAGTCTTTTTAAGAATTTTGGCTCCGTCTACCCCGCGACGGACATAGACGTGACTATATGTATGTACGTAATATTTATTCATTTATTTCTGTAGCTCATGATAAAAACGAACATAAGTATTATTATGATTGAATTTTTTATTGTTAACAGTCTAAAAACTTATCATACACACATATGGTCACGTCTATATCCCTTGCGGGGTAGACAGAGCCAACAGTCTGAAAACTGGTAAAAAAGTGTCTGTGAGTTTATAACCCGAAAGCGTACAAACGCCGCCGGGGAATATGCCTCCAGGTTTGATCTCGCACCCGTCATCAGAGACCCGCCTAGCCGGCACTACGCCGACGTCAGCTAGTGCTGGTGCCACAGACAATGAGATTCATAGTAAACTATATTTTATCCGCGACTTCGCCCGCGCGAATCCTACTAATATTTTTAATGCGAAAGTTTAAGTATGTCAGTATGGATATTTGTTAAGTACTCTTTCACGCAAATACCACTGAAAAGATTGCGATGAAATTTGGTATGTAGGTAGCTGTAGCTGAAAAGCCAGAATATGGTCTATAAAGCTATAGCTTTACGGCCCATTTTATATTATATCCTATACTCTACTTTTTTTATCCCAAATCTCCGCGTAAATGATTCCACGCGGACGAAGTCGCGGGCGGCCTCTAGTAACGTAATAATTGCTTGTTCAAAAACAAAAAAGAACCTATTTAACCTTGGTTGTGTGTGAAAAATCCATTTTATGACATTAAAGAATTAAGTTAATGTTAAATAAAAAAATTATAACATTAAATATTATATACATGTGTAAGTGTGGTTGTTCATCCGCCTTTCACGTCAAAACCGCTGAACCGATTTTGATAAAATTTTGCATATGATATCTGACTAGCGGCCCGCCCCGGCTTCGCACGGGTGGACATATTTTTGTGATTTATATTTTGAAATAAACAAAGAGTAAAAACAAATTTATGCCTATGTCACTTTTGAAGGTCTATTCTATATTTGTGCCAAATTTTATCAAAATCGGACCAGTAGTTTTTGAGTTTATTCCACACAAACATACAAAAATACAAATCTTTCCTCTTTATTATTAGTACATACATACATACATATATGTGATCACATCTATATCCCTTGCGGGGTAGACAGAGCCAACAGTCTTGAAAAGACTGATAGGCCACATTCAGCTATTTGGCTTTCAGATAGAATTGTGATTCAAATAGTGACAGGTTGCTAGCCCATCGCCTAAAAGAAGAAATCCAAGTTTATAAGCCTATCCCTTAGTCGCCTTTTACAACATCCATGGGAACGAGATGGAGTGGTCCTATTCTTTTTTATTGGTGCCGGGAACCACACGGCACTTATTATTAGTGTGGATGTGGATTATTAGTGTGGACTATGCTATGGCGTAAGTTAATGTCACCTTCGGCATCCTGGTCATGCCGCCTACGAGCAGGACCTCCCCGATGTCGCTCCGCTGCACCTCGGCGTCTTGCAGCGCCTTCTGGCAGGGCGCCACCGTGCGCTTGATCAGCTCGCCCACCAGCGACTCCAGTTTCGAGCGGCTCATCTGTCAACATGTTATTCGGTTAACACGAATCATTTGTGATGCTAATGGAGATTTGTAAGGTGTTGCCCTAAACAGACCTGGCGGCGGACAATCATCGCAGAGGTGAAGAATCTAGGGGAGACTTGGAGCGAAATAAAACGCGAAGCTCAAGACCGAGCGGGATGGCGACGCACTGTGGATGCCCTCTGCCCCAGCTAGGGGACATAGGACCTTAAGTCAAGTAAGTCAATGGAGATTTGTGATGAAGTGACTTGTATGTATGAAGATAGTGGCAGGCACATATATATATAGGAGCATACATACACATAATCACGTCTATATCCCTTGCGGGGTAGACAGAGCCGACAGTCTTGAAAATACTGGTCGGCCACGTTGAGATGTTTGGCTTCTGATAGAATTTTGAGATTATTTAAAAGCATTGTTACGAAATTTGCCAAAATGAAATATTAAGACTATTGCAAGATCGTTTGCCTATAAAAAAAGTTACTGTCACAGAGACATTTGACCAGATAAACACATAGTGCTAGCGGTGGTTTTGTTCTGTTTTTTCTATAGCACCTATGTTGATGTACACACTAAATATGAGTACGTACGTTATACAAGAGTGCAGTAACTTCTCATATAGGTCAAAAAAACTTTCTAGGGTGTCAAAACTGCAATGTTACATTTATCGTTAATTCGACACACGAGTAGCGGTAAATAGTGGTACAGGACTTACAGAGAATTCTAAAGAATTCAGTAAATAAATATATACGGGACAAATTACACAGATTGAGTCAGCCTCGAAGTAAGTTAGAGACTTGTGTTACGTGATACTAACTCAACGATACTATATTACATAATAAATACTTATATATATGAACATTCATGACCCAGGCTAATCAGAGAAAGTTCGTTTCTCATCATGCCCTACCCTGGCCGGGATTCGAACCCGAAATTCGGTGGAAATGGGAAAAGGGAACAAGATGTATGTAATTCCTTTAAAAATAATGCCTCACTAGACAGTACAGTATCGTAATTTTCGTCTTTACAATACATAAGTCTAAAAATTCAGTATTAGTGTCAGATCCCACTTCTGCCACCATAAACTAATATATTACAATTTTGATCAAAATCAACAAGAAATACTAGCGAGAATATAGGAGACGTAGGGAGCCTAAACCAGTAAGTATACATCGTAAAAATGTATAGTGACTAAGAAAAAATTCTCACTAGAATGGAGAATGTCATAGGCAAAATCTTATTATTTTTTTCACATACATACATACACAAAATCACGCCTCTTTCCCGGAGGGGCAGGCAGAGACTACCTCTTTCCACTTGCCACGATCTCTGCATATTTCCTTTCTTCTTTTTTCACATACACATCATACTATTTTACAAAAGAAAATTTTATTTACAAAATAATTATAAAAAAAAAGAAAGCACAAATAAAAAAAACTCTTCAAAATCAATAGATATCCGCGTTTCATAACGAGTTCCTACGTGGAGATGATATACAGACAGACAGACAGACAAACCTTGAGGTTCATGTGCTTGGGCCCTGCCGCGTCCATGGTGAGGTAGGGCAGGTTGATGTCGGTCTGCAGCGACCCGGACAACTCAATCTTGGCCTTCTCGGCGGCTTCCTTCAGACGCTGCATGGCCATGGCGTCTTTGCGGAGGTCGATGCCTTGCTGTAGAGAAAAAAAAAATTTAGTAACGAAAAAAATAATTAGCCTTTACATGTTTGCAAAAATGCCAATAACACGCAAATATCCCATCTTATCGTAACATAAACATAACATATAATCACGTCTATATACCTTGCGGGGTAGACAGAGCCAAGTCTTCAAGACTGAAATACCATGTTCAGCTGTTTGGCTTAATGATAGAATTTAGATTCAAATAGTGACAGAACAAAAGAAGAATCCCAAATATCTTATTATCTCCCTTTTATACACACGCATGTATGTTTATAACGCGATAAATTTTTCAACAATTCCATTATTTCTTTGCCTCTTATAGTTGCAGTGTGATATTATATAGCCTAAAGCCTTCCTCGATAAATGGTTTATTTCCTTCTTTATTACTTCGAACCAGTAGTTCCTGAGATTAGCGCGTTCCAACAAACAAACTCTTCAGCCTTACAATATTAATAAAGATATAGTACTTCCATGGCTCGGTGGCCGGTTAGAATCAAGTCATCCATATAAACCAACTCACGTCTCTCTTAAACTCGTCGACTAGAAAGTTGACGATGACGTTGTCGAAGTCCTCGCCGCCGAGGAGGGTGTCCCCGTTCGTGGACTTCACCTCGAACACCCCCTTCTGGATCTCCAGCACCGATATGTCGAACGTGCCGCCGCCCAGGTCGTAGACGGCGATGCTGAAAACATACACCATGTCAGATAATCTAATCTCTACATAGTAACAGTTGACTGGAAGGGATACATTCATGGGATTAGTCAAGAGAATTTTAGAACTATGTGCTATTCCTTGTAATTATGAAAAATACTTTTAAAACAAACTTTTATTTAAGTGCTCTCAAAATATCAAAATAAAATATTAAATCACATTAACCACATTCATTTATGAATTTATTCTGTAAAATCATAAATGAATGTGGTTCATGAAATTATAATAATAGCTTGTATGTTAGAATTAGCTTATAGAAGAATTAGCTAGTTATATTTCTAAGTCTATTCATTTCATTGATGGCGTCATTATTCATTTCAGCTCAATCAAATACCGGGGAAGTGGGTCATATTAAACTTGAAAGATTTGTTAAAACACAAGTCAAACTAAATAAAAGCCTTTATTATATGAATAGGAAAATTTCTGTGCAAATAAGATATAACAAACCAAAAAACAAAATAACATTATAAATGCCAAGTGAAGCGGTGAGGGAAAACATCGTGAGAAAACTGCACATTCAGGCAAGTGTCTCTGTCTACCTCGCAAGGGATATATATAGGCGTGATATACCTATACATATCGCTCATTTGGTAGAACATTGACGGAATTGCATTTTATTAAATTTTACAGGAAAGCAAGTTTAAAGTTTGTGGAGCCATATCACCTTGATTATACAAGTTTAGCCAAGTATCATTAAATCTTAAATATTAAATCTTATGTACTTACTAAACAATAAGAAATGGTAGTTAAATCACAGCTCAGTAGCTTATTATAACTTGTAATGTTAAACATTTTTATCACTTTTATAATACCTACTAGGTAACTTATGCATTGAAAATACTCTCATAAAAAGAAGAATAGTATCCAGGTATAATATTTTTTTGAATCAATTCTCGTAAATCGTTTTTTTTTATAGCAATAGGTATCTTACTACGGTAAGCGGGTTTTAAACTTATATTTTGAATTTCTTTTGTTGGACTCTTGGATCTCGCTCTCACAATTTTTGTTTCCACTTCTATCCAGTCTTCATCATATCCATTTTTGTATTTGTAAATTTCGCCATCCTTTTGAAATTGAATTAATTTTATATCATTCGTTTTAATTGTATTTCCTTGAATGTCTTTTGTAGTATTCAGTCCAATTTCTTCAGTCAAGTTTTTAAGATCGTAGAAATCATCGTAATTCATTTCTTTCACTATAAACGGATTTCCTATTTTCTTTGCAGACCTAATAATCTGAAGGTATTGTTCGGGCACATAGATTGGTCCAGACTTCTTTGCCCTTTTTATAGCCTTTTCGATGATTGAGTGAGCAGTATCTCCCTCATTTTGGGTATGTCCTCGAATTAAGAATTTATGAGTAATTGTGTTAATTCGTAAACTCTTGACAGCATATAAATACATCGAAAAAATGAATCTGGAAAAGTAAAAGTGAAATTCAGTTTACAATTAGGTATTTAATTGTTGAACCTCTGAATAGGTAGTAATAAATAATACAAATAGTAGAAAGTATTTAACCAACCTGTTTTTTTGTTGTCCTCCACAATTGTCAGTATAAAATACAACGTCAGAATTAGGATAATTTTCGGATATATTTTGTAAGAATTTGTACACGCAGGATCCAATCTCAGTTGATCATAATATTTCTTTCTCAGTTACATAGATAGTAATGTTTTTCAATTAAAATAACTCATTAGGTACTTACGTAATTCGATTAAAATATTTTTTGGAGCAATAACGACTTTACTGCCAAAAATTATAAAATTTCGTCTTTATTTCCGCAAACACACACAAAATTTGGGACAACATCGACGTACTTACATCAATACCGTCATTGTTGACCCAGAGGAAAGAAAAAAAGATGTCATAATTACCTTTCCGTCGATGTAGCACCAAAACACGTCATCACTTCCCGGAGCCCCCCGCGCAACTGGCCGTTACGGCGATGTTGCCGCGAAATCTTTACGAAAGTTCACTAAAGAACATTGACGATCACGCCATCTCGCGAAAAATAGTCGGAAACTGATTTCTGTCTTTGTTTCTCCAAACGTATTTACCACTTACGAGCCGTTTGTCATACTTAACTCAATTTTGAAAAAAAGTGCAATTCCGTCAATGTTCCACCAAATGAGCGATATATGTATGTGCATTGCGCATACGTCGCATTTAAACTCACATTTTATCATCGGTCTTGTCCATTCCGTACGCGAGGGCGGCCGCCGTCGGTTCGTTTATGACTCTCAACACGTTCAGACCAGCGATTTGTCCTGGAACAAAAACACTTTTCATCATCTTGTTACATTTCTTACATTAGTTACAAAATAGTGCCGTGTGGTTCCCGGCACCAATACAAAAAAGAATAGGACCACTCCATCTCATGGAGACTCCATCCATGGATGTCGTCAAAGGCGACTAAGGGATATGCTTACAAACTTGGGATTATTTTTTAGGCGATGGGCTAGCAACCTGTCACTATTTGAATCACAATTCTATCTGAAAGCCAAATAGCTGAATGTGGCCTATTAGTCTTTTCAAGACTGTTGGCTCTGTCTACCCTGCAAGGGATATAGATGTGATCACATATATGTATGTATGTACCAGCATCCTTGGTGGCCTGCCTCTGGGAGTCGTTGAAGTAAGCCGGCACTGTGACGACAGCATTCTTCACACTGGTGTTGAGGTAAGCTTCGGCCGTCTCCTTCATCTTCATGAGAACGAAGGCACCGATCTGGCTGGGCGAGTAGACCTTGCCGTCGCTGCCTGTAACAATATGTATTTTATTTTAAATAATTAATACTTTCAAAAATTAAACCTTATTGTATCAACAATGCTAAGTAATAGTTACAATGGGTGATTCGTGCAAATTGCATGAATTTGCAATAAATAAAAAAAAAAAACAATAATAAAAAAAAACAATAATAAAAAAAAACAATATATTGCGTTCAAACTGTCAATCAAAACAAGTGAAATGTTATATACTCGTATGTACTTGAGATTCGTCTTTTGGGTGATGGGCTAGCAAACTGTCACTATTTGAATCTCAATTCCATCATTGGGCCATCCAGCTGAATGTGGCCTTTTAGTCATTGGAAGACGGTTGGCTCTGTCTACCCCGTTAGGGATAAAGACGTGATTATATGTTTGTATGTTAAAGAGTGAGCACGGGGAGGGTCTGGTTCAACTCCTGCTGCTGCTGCTCAGTAATAAGACAAGGTTAGGTAATTATAAAGAGTTATTCAGTTTTGATCCCCAAAATCTGATCCTAGTGGATCCGTTTTATTTTAATAATGTTCTATTCCATTCTTTGATCCCCCATTCAGTTGGAATGGGATCAGTACAGAATAGAAAATTATTTCAGTGTGGATCAGATTGGACGAAAGTAATAAAAATAATAAAGAGAAGAAGGCACCACAGTTTGGGAAATCAGGCTGGAATTACTCAATATAAAATATCTTTATAAATACAAACGCTTGTCTTAAAAAAAAATATCTTAATATTTTGACTAGATTAAGATTTACATTTATGTATCTGTAATACATAAATGTAAATCGGTCCAGCCCCAGTTCTGAACTACACCAATGAAACATACAAAAAGACACGAGATTTTTATAGATACATATTTAAAATAGGAAATACATAGCAATGAAGATAAGATAACCTCACCTTGAACCCAGGCGTCGCCGTTGGAAGCCTTCACCACCTTGTAGGAGAGATTCTTCATGTCCTTCTGCACCTCGGGATCCTCGAACCTGCGCCCGATCAGCCTCTTGGTAGCGTAGAATGTGTTCCCACTGTATGTTACAAAAATAAATGTACATTAGTTTTTTTGATATTATTGTCATAACTGCTCCTTCAGACAATTGTTTTAAGAATCGGCTAGACAAGCTTTAAAAATCTCCAAGCATCAAAATTCACACGCATCAGCTTAATGAGCCTATCTCTGTACAAAATTTCAACAAAATCGGTACAGCTATACAATGTTTAGGCGAGAAAACATAACAGAGGGACAGAGATTCTTTCGCATTTATAATATTAGCAGGGATTAATACGGTAAAGGTACATTTCAAGGTAAGATAAGGTCTATATGATGACCTTGTATGTGTTAGTGATTGTAGCGGCCGTTCAGCCTCCATGGACAAACAGACTCTTCGACTTAACTTTTAAAATGACAATCAAGATTAAGACAAGACGACGATAACATGTACCTTAAACAGGCAAAATTCTGTTTTTATTCAGACATGACCCAATAGACCCTTGGCCCGTTCAATGTTGTTACCTGTTTGTGACCGCTTGCCGCTTGGCGGGCATCCCCACTAGCCGCTCGCCATCTTTGCTGAACGCCACGTGGGAGGGGGTGGTGCGGGAGCCCTCGCTGTTTTCCACCACCTGAAGATTCAAGAGTAAAAGTGTTAATTTACCAACCATTTTCTATGTTACAGTGAGGGAAAATGTCGTGAGGAAACCTACACATAATTAGGCATTTGGATGTGTGAAGAAAGATTGTAAAGAGAAATAAGTTATTTATTTATATGTGTACACAGCACAGTACAAAAAAAAGAATGGGACCACTCCATCTCTTTCCCATGGATGTCGTAAGAGGCGACTAAGGGATAGGCTTGCAAACCTGGGATTCTTTTTTTAGACAATGGGCTAGCAACCTGTCACTATTTGAATCTCAATTCTATCATAAAGCCAAATAGCTGAATGTGGCCTATTTTTTCAAGACTGTTGGCTCTGTCTACCCCACAAGGGACATAGACGTGACCATATGTATGTATTAATTTTTTTTGTGTAAAGAAGCTTGTTCTTTGATCAAACTTGCTTGGCCAAAAATATTCACCCATTCTTTCAGTACGTTTCTGAGTAATAAACACACACACAATAAACTTGGGAGATATCTGCCTTGATAGTGTTATTTACTGTACCTTTGGTGTTTTGCCTTCCATAACGGCGACACAGGAGTTTGTGGTACCCAGGTCAATGCCGATAACAGCACCCCGTACTCCATCGGACCTACAATACGATACATACATACATAAAAAATCACGCCTCTTTCCCGGAGGGATAGGCAGAGACTACCTTTTTCCACTTGCCACAATCTCCATTACAATTACAATACAATATATAAAATTAAAGAGAACTTTGTAATATATATTGAAAGCAAGAATATTCACATTGACATGAGATGAACAGCTGAATGTGGCCTATCAATTTTTGCAAGACTGTTGGCTCTGTCTACACGCAACAGATATAGACGTGATTATGAATGTGCTTCATCATTTACTTATCACCTTCCTGGAGTGTTTTAGGATTTGCACCAAAATCCATGAAGGGTCCTTAGATGAACATAAATGGTCATTTAATTTCTCATAAATTGTATTTGTAAATGACAAATTTTGTGAAGGCAGACAGGAGTCACTCAGTGTAAAAATCTGACTTAGCTACCACCCAATCTAGGAAAATGGTAAAAGGTGAGGTCCAGACGATGACAGGATTTTAGATATTAAATTACTAATATTTAAAATTGTTTATAAGTTTTATAAAATATTGATTTTTAGTCAAGGTGAAAGTTCATATTGCAGTTTGAGGTTATGATGAAATCCTTACGTAAATTATACTTTCGTACGTACTTGTGTCTGAATTGTGTGGCATGCCGCTGGTAAATAGGGACTGTTGGAGCTGCACTCTGGAATAAAAAATGAATTAATCCATTAGTAAGTGCATGTGACAAACACGATAATGGTTATCATCAAGAAACGACAACTTCTTAGGCATATATTTCGAGTATTGATGATTTTTTGTGAACCGTAATTAGACACCTATAGTAAAAAACTTCTGATAACAGTACTACTTACATTTTTGAGAACTGAGTAGAAGTTCTTCTGTGTGTAAAATTCCGTTCCCACGCCGGAATACTCCAACACTTTTTGTCTAATGGCACGAGTAGCGCACAACATTTTTACAACAATTTACACAATAAGTAATATATTTTGATAACTTTAAACAGGACAATGTGACGGAACTCCCGAAAATGCGATTTTCAATTTTTATTTCTCTGATAAATTATTGCACCAGCCAGCATGTGTAAGTGATTAGAATAGGAATGTGAAAAAAAAATCGATTATGGAAAAAATCGATTAAAAATCGATATTTTTAAAGTAAAAATCGATTTTTTTACGTGATTTTTTTTAAATTAATAATCGATTAAAAATCGATTTTTATAATCATACAATAAATGCACTCCGACATTACGTTTTTGTCTTCTGGTTTGGAGCCCGGAACGCGAACTGCCAAAGAATACTATCATAGCTCCATAATATTACATTAACGCCATCTGTGCATTCTTTCTGTGCTCTTAAAACAGTTTAGATGATTAATTTATCTTTATAGACGGCCTCTGTGGCGCAGCGGTAGTACGCTTGTCTGTGACACCTGAGGTCCCGGGTTCAAATCTATTATTTATTTATATTTATAATCTGTGTAATTTGTCTCGTATACATTTATATTTATTTATTTATTTAATCAAACATTCTCTAGATGGAATTAGTCGATGGACAGTATTTTACCGACATTCGGTTGATATTTTATTCATTATTCGTTGCTGAAACTTTATTTTTCAAACTTGATTGTTGTTGACTATTGCAGTGCAGACTCACAGGTCAGTCCTAGCTTCAGAAAATTGCAGTGAAATAGTGAGACGTAGAGTTTTCAGGATCCCAAAACCTTTGTTTAATACTAGCTTTGCGCAAAGACTTTGCAATTTTATGAATGTACATATTTATAACCATATAGTTAGATTTTGTAATATAAAAGAGAAAACTGCAACAAATGCTCGTAAAATTATACGCATTTGGTTGGGCACATTGTCCTACGACGAGATCGAGGATATTTTAAACATAGAAAGCTAATTTCAGTCATAGTTTTCGAACCCATTCTTTTTTAAATATACTTGATTCTATATAACATATAATGTAAGATATATTTTGTGATTTGATATTTTTTCTTTTTTGTAATAATTCGAGACCAATGTCTACGAATGAAAATTTAATCTTAGTTATAATCTTTTCTGTTAATTAGGCTTCCTCGATACAGGCTTGCCTAGTGAGGAAGTCACTATGTCTCTTTAGTTTGTAAGTGCTCTCTGCAATATACATATGTGTACAGTTTTATAAAATGTATCTATGTACTTCATTGTATTTGCAGCAAATAAATCATTTTTCATTTTCATTTCATTTTCAAAAACTTTAATTTGTGTTGATTATATAAGAACTTACTGTTTTTATTGTTTATTTTTAATGAATAAATCTATTGATATAATTTATATGGCGTTTATTTTGACATAAATTGAAAAATTAGGAAAAATCTATCAATATAATAAAATCGATTATTTTCTTAAGAAAAATCGATAATTTGTTAATCGATTTTTCATACTTAAAAAATAAATCGATTATATAAAAATCGATTTTTTATCAGCAATGTCACATCCCTAGATTAGAACTCTTTTTGCGTAACTAATGTTCCAAATCGTTCTTTCGGCTCAATATGGAGCTGTCAAACCATAGAGACAGTTTTACGTGATGTAATAGAAAACTGTAAAAAATTGTGGACAATATTTCAAAAATATGTGGTAGTAACAATATAATCTTGAAATTTCTTGAAAGGTTAAAGTAGTTATACTGAAAAAGAAAAATTTTACAAACAAATTTCCTTTTTAAATATTTTCAATACAAGCCTACGAGTGCCATTTGGAATCCATAAGAGTGGGAAGGAAGTAGCTGTGAAATGTCAGTGCGACAGAGATGTCGAATTTTGGTCTCAAATCCGAGATGAGCCGAGAACATTCGAGCAGAGTATTCGAGTAAAGTAGGTGACAGACACGCGAGGTTAAAGAGTTTACTTACTCCTCCGTCGCTATCTCGCCGCATATCGTTGATAGAAAAAAGCTAAGGTTATATTTTAAAATGTATGTACTAAAAAATTATCTTGTATCTACCTATTTAATTTTACCGTCACCTTTCATAATAAGTATTAATGTTCTTACCAAAGCGGTAGCATAGCAGAAGAAAAAGCAGATATACCTAATTACTTAATCGTACTACTTCTCTCGATTGGAGTTATTCGTGTAGCTTGGAAATGGGTTTCGCATACAGACTTTCCATCACCATGAACGGTCCGAATCCCGTAGAAACCTAACTTACCCAATCAAGGGTTGTGGCCATTTTCATTCACCTCGTAGTGATTATAATTATTTTCTACCTTCATACAAGAGACATAAAATAATACGGCTTTATGATTTTAAACGGTTTTAATTCGATACAATTATACTTTAAATAAATAAACACTCTATATTAAAGAACAGTTTTGTTCAGTATTTTTCAGTGGTGCCAACTGTCTTTCTTTGATGAGAAAAAAAAAAAAACTAAGTACAATAAATAATAATACTCCATTTTGATACAAAACGCTAAAGTTTTTTAAATTGCTAGGTACATCAAAACTTAAAGCGTTAATACGCACCTAGGGTTCCTCTCTAGAGTTGTCAAGATGTAACGAGACCAAGAACTCGCGATGATCGCTCGCTTGTTTTTGGCGCGTCCTGCGCTTTTTTTTTTTAAATTAAAGAACAATTCAATGACTTAACTGCTTTTAACTCAAACAAATAGCCTTAGCAGAAAACACTTACTATATTAATTTACTAATAAGTACTTTACAAATTAATTTTCATATACCAACGTTTTAAATTTTAAATTTATTTGGACGGATTTTTCTTCTAAGTTTAAAGTCAGCATTAATCTGATGGTACCTACCATACTAAATACCTACGATATCAAAATCTTTTGTAAAAACCTTTAGAATTTTCAGCACCAACCCAGGATTTTTTACATAATTACTTAGGCAAGTACCTACATTAGATAGAAAATATTTTTGTAGGTACCTAATCGATTTCATAAGTAATGTTGGTTTGCTGGCGTGTTAAGGCAAGTTAGCGGCAGAAATCTAAAAAAGAGTATGGTGGTTAGAAGTTCATAAATCTCATAGACTGAGAGACTGGTTTTATTAGGAAGAAGCGTAGGTACATATCCTTGTGCACGGAGAAAAACTACCGCTGTCCCGTTTTACGTCATAATAAAAAGCGAAACAGCGATAATTTTATTCAGACAATTGTTGTTTAGGACATCATTGAAGCCCTCAAGGATGAATAATTTTCCCCGTGTTTTTTCATATTTTCCATTATTTCTTTGCTCCTTATAGTTGTAGCGTGATGTTATATACCCTAAAGCCTTCCTCGATAAATGGTCTATTCAACGCAAAACTAATTTTCCAAATAGAACCAGTAGTTCCTGAGATTAGCGCGTTCAAACAAACAAACTCTTCACCTTTATAATATTAGAAGAATAGATAATAAAAATTAGTTTCATTCAGTTGGTCTGTATCTTGACTTGATTTCTTTTCTTTTTCAAGGCATAGTCAAGCCATTGTCTCTTTTCAATCGGTTGTGGAGGACGGTGTCGGCTGCGCTGGCGGGGGCTCCGCCCTCGAGGCCAGCAGCGCGCGGAGTGTCAGCGCCTCCTGTCTTAGAGCGGAGATGTGCGCGCGGAGGGAGGCGTTCTCTTGTTCTAGGAGACACGCCCGCCAAGCTATCTGTGGGGAACAAATATGATGGCAATTTTGTATTTTGGCGTTAACTTATTTAGTTTTACAACAACAGTTTTCAACAGAGGTGAAATATTCGCATCAATAAACAAACAACTTCCTTGGCGTTTATAAATTTATTTCTAACAGTTTTCAACAGTGATGCAATTATCCCATCAATAAACAAACAACTTCCTGAGATATAAATTGAGTAATTACACAGATTGAGTTAACCTCGAAGTTAGTTCGAAACTTGTGTTACGAGTTAACGATATTACATTAACATCCAAGACCCAGGTGATATATATGTTCAAAGAAGTTTAAAATGTTATACAAACTCCTTCTTGTTATGTTCTTGTTTATCTGTGGCGCGGCGTCCCATGCGCGCGCATCTTTCAAATACATGGTATTCGTGTCCAAGCTATCCTGTGGTTTTATTGCATGATTATTTATAAATATCTATAGCTTGCATGAAGAGAGTTATGAATGTGGATGAAGCGAAGGAAATATGCAGAGATCGTGGCAAGTGGAAAGAGGTAGTCTCTGCTTACCCCTCTGGGAAAGAGGCGTGATTTTATGTATGTATATATAAATACTTATATCACCAGGCCTATGGGCCTTGGCCGGGAATTTGAGTCCCGAAAACCATGGTGTTTTAGGCCGGGGCTCCAGAGTGGTTAGAATGAAACCGGGACATAGAAGAAGTTGTAAGAAGATGACCTGATCCTCTCGTATTCTTCTCGCGTCCCTGGACTTCTTAGCCGCCTGGTTGTTCCGCCGACGTCGCTCGAAATATTTCTCATCCTTCAATTCCTGCGGGATCGGCCTCTTCTCCCCTCGACGTCGGATATCCGCCTCGCAAATGGATCCGGATAATACTAGAATGGATAAATGAATTAGTGACCTAAGAAGAAGGTACCTACTGAGTGGTTCCCGGCACCAATCCAAAAATGAATAGGACCACTCCATATCTTTCCCATGGATGTCGTAAAAGGCGACTAAGGGATAGGCTTACAAACTTGGGATTCTTTTTTAGGCGATGGGCTAGCAACCGATCACTATTTTAATCTCAATTCTATCATTAAGCCAAATAGCTGAACGTGGACATTCAGTCTTTTCAAGACTGTTGGCTCTGTCTACCCCGCAAGGGATATAGACGTGACCATATGTATGCATGTATGTATATATCTCTACTGTTCACTAACTATACTTACTTGGAGTAGTTCTGGATGAAGCGTGCTGGCAATATGGCTGAAGACAGGGCTGAGGAGGCGGCGGCAGGGAAGACAGGAGCCCCATCATGTTGTGGGCACCTTGAATAGTAATCAATCTATCTATACTAATATAATAAAGCTGAAGAGTTTGTTTGCTTGAACGCGCTAATCTCAGGCACAGGGCACAGCTATATTAAATTAGTGCCGTTTTGTGGCCGACACTTTATAAAAGAACCTATTCAAATCTTTCTCATGGATGTCGTTTAAGGCGATTAAGGGATAGGCTTACATAATAGCCCTTTAGAGTAGTAGGTATTATATGAAAGTGTATAAAGTAATCTATTATTCATATTTTAATTATTTTTTTACAATCATTGCACCACTCGTACATCCATCTCAGTTTGGTCCAAAGGTTCGACTGGCAGAGAATGCCTTGGGGCAATAAGTCCACCTGTTGTACATTTTACGTGAATAAAGTTTAAATAAATAAATAAAAATGAATAAAATAAATGGTCTATTAAACGCATTATCAATTCTAACCAGTAGTTCCTGAGATTAGCGCATTCATACAAACAAACAAACTCTTCAGCTTTATAATATTAGTATAGATAAAAAATTCACGTGTCACAATGTTCGATCCCGTACTCCTCCGAAACGGCTTGACCGATTCTCATGAATTTTTTTAAAGTATATTGAGTAGGTCTGGGAATCGGCCAACATCTACGTATTTTTCATACGCCTTAGTGATAACGGTTGTCCACCCTTTACGTTTTTTTTAACTAGAAATTACTTAACAATTATTTATATGGCAAAACAACGTTTGCCGGGACAGCTTATATATACGAGTATATACATATATTCTAATCTAATCTAATTATGATCATTTTGTCAAACTTTCAAAAGAAAGATATAGTCTAAATCCTACTAATATTATAAATGCGAAAGTTTGTGAGTATGTCAGGATGTCAGTATGGATGTTTGTTTCACGCAAAAACAACTGAACCGACTACGATGAAATTTAGTATGTAGGTAGCTGAAGACCCAGAATAATCCCGGAGTGAATTGTTTAGTTATGATAGGGTTTCCACGCGGACGAAGTCGCAGGCGGCCTCTAGTTCTATATGAATTAATAATTGGCACTGCTAAGGTAGTTACATCATATTATTACTTGAACAAACACCGCGACCCCAATAGACTATTGATTGTTTACACGTGTCCGCAGGTGCAGGTTCATTCCCGGTGCATGCATAATGAGGGATGAGCTAAATGGTAGGGCAGTAATTAAATATGCAATGAAAAATATATTATTGGTTTACGTAATAATTGCCGTGTGGTTCCCGGCACCAATACAAAAAAGAATAGGACCACTCCATCTCTTTCCCATGGATGTCGTAAAAGGCGACTAAGGGATAGGCTTACAAATTTGGGATTCTTTTCTAGGCGTCACTATTTGAATCTAAATTCTATCATTAAGCCAAATAGCTGAACGTGGCCATTCAGTCTTTTCAAGACTGTTGGCTCTGTCTACCCCGCAAGGGATATAGACGTGACCATATGTAGATATGTATGTATAGTACGTTATGGGTTTTGATTAAAAATGTGGTGAGTAACATAATTTTAGAAATCCGTTTTTACATTCATACATACAATCACGTCTATATATCCCTTACGGAGGAGACGGAGCCATCAGTCTCGAAAAGACTTAAACCTGTATGGCATAATGATGAAATGGAGATTCAAATAGTGGCAGGTTGCTAGGTTATCGCTTAAAAGGTTTATCAGCCATTCCTATAATCCCCTTTAACGACATTCATGGGAAAGATATGTAGTCCTATTGCGAAGTGCTGGGATTATATTTTTAGTATTTACTTTAACTGCAAATTCACCATTTCTGGTTGCAAGAAGTTTTAAAACTACCAAAGCCCGTGCCCCCAAAAAACCCCGAGAATAATTAAAAATAACACGTGCATTCGTTTTTTTTGGGTTCCGTATACAATCGGCAAAAAGAGAAACCTATAAGTGCTTTCGCCACGTTATCTGTCTGTTCGTCTGTACGTCACACTCATGAAACCATTTTATACGTAGACAGACTAGCGAACCTACCTAGGAGTACCTATCTAAGTTTGAAATTCGCAAGGTTTGTAAATAAACTGCTGTTAAATTGTGAAGTTTGATTTGTGGTCATTTGCATATAATAAAGGATTTCCGAAATTCCCGTACGAACAAAAATAATAGGAATTCTCTGTTAACGCGGGTGGAACTTTATTATGTAAGTAAACTACAAACTAAAAAGTTTACAATCGATAAAATTTTGAAGCTGGGACATTTTAATATATCATTTCCATTTGGCGCGAGTCCGACTCGCACTAGGCCGTTTTTTTTTTAAACTTACACCAGCGCATCGGTCAAAAGGCCAGTATACACACCCCGTGCCATTAGCGATCAAGCCGCGGTTACACGCGTGCGAAGGAACGCATCTGTTCATATTGTCTATGGTACGGTACCCGCCGCGCGTCGCACCAACCCCTACTAATGAATCATGTTAATAAATTGTAATTTTGCATAATGTTGGAAAAGCAAAGCGCGAATTCGAAATTTAACAAAATCTGCTCTCAAATGGACAATTCAACAAAAGCAAAGCAGTAGACAATGCTGCCTCTACCGAAGGACGTACTACGACGTACGACTCAAACAAAAACTAAAACATTAAAGATTGACTTTTCAAAAATTGTTCCTTTTTTATTATTAACTAGGCGGCAAGCTATTGGCGTACTAAAATCGCATTCAAAGTGGTATTTAAACTAACAGTGAGCAGCAAGCGAACGACAAGTGAACAATCTTAGGTATTTTTATTACGATTTTCTATTAACGATTATCGTTCGGTTGCGTAATCATCGCGCAATTATCCCTGTTTGCAAATATTTAGGTAACTCTAATAAGCTATCGGGATGCTAAACGCTGCTAACTTCGGCACATTTGTAGTTTTAGAATTACATTGTTGCCATTGTCAGTGCGGTTCAGAGTCGATGTTGCCATTATCGTCTGCCATCGATGTTCTTGTGGTTCTGAGAGTGCTTCTTCTTCCTCCCGGCTTTTATTCCCGGTTGCTTCCTCACCACTCTGGAGAGGAGCCCGGGGTCTACGTTGACCATGCACCCTGAATTGGGTGAGTCAGGTTTTACACGAAGCGACTTCCATCTGAAACCTTTGCAGATAAACCTAACCCGTATTGGACCGATCATGGTAACACATCCAGTTACCTGAATGTGCAGGTTTTCTCACGATGTTTTCCCTCAACGTAAGAGCATCGGGTAGGACACATATCCGACTATCATTCTGCATTTCGACAGTTAACTTATCTGTCGAATATTTTGAAGAAGCTATTCTCCGAAATAGCGTTAAGAAAATGTGTCTTGTCGATGTTAATTCTGTCGGATTAATGCCGGTCTAATATTATGTATCGAAGCAACGAATATCGAACTAAATTGAGACATTGTCGAAAATCAGTACGAATATCGTGTTCGAATTTCCGAATACGTACGTAAGATACAAATAGTAGGGGTGACAGTGTCGAACAAATTAAGTGCAATTACAGGACTCCGCGCCTGCCGGCTCATTAGTTCGCAATTATTGTAACAGAATGCTCGGACCATCAACGTTCTTTTATATGAGAGTGCGCATTAACTTGTGGCGTATAGATTTTCTTATCCGTCAAGATCATGTACGTGGTGCACTCGAACCTCCTTATGCTGGTCCTTTCAAAGTTTTTAAAAGGCAATTCAAGTTTTTTAAAATAAAAATCAGAGGAAAAACCTCAAATTTCTCGATCGATATACTGAAGCCAGCCTACTTAGCACGTGAGATCCAAATTCCCACTCCAATAACAACTTCAGCGGAGACCGGAAGAAGATTAGAAGAGGAAGAAAGAAATGGAGAAATTGAAGAGAAGAGAACTCGTAGCGACAGAAGAGTCAGACTGCCTGTTTGCTATCGACCGTAGTGACGATCTGAAAGGGGAGTGATGTGGCGTGTCGTTTGAATTAAGAAAACGAAGAACGATGTCTGCGCGAGCAAGACGCTGCTTCAGAGAACATCGCCGAGCCGACATTATCGAGTATTAAACATTTATGCTTATATCTTTTCAGTTTTATTTTTGTTAGAAGGTTGTGAAAGTAAATTCGAGGCATCACAGTCCTTCTACAAACCTATGCCTGGTAAGGTGAGAGAAAACATCGTTTAACCTGCACATTCAGGGAACTAGATGTATAACCATGACCCACTGTGAAAATTGCCGTGTGGGAACCACAAAAGGACCACTCATCTCATCTTTCCCGTGGATGACGCAAAAGGGGATTAAAGTTAAGGGTTATTAACTTGGGATTCTTTTTTGGTGATGAGCTAACAACCTGTCTCTATTTGTGGACAGTCCATCGCCTAAAGGAAGAATCCCAAGTTTATAAGCCTATCCCTAAGTCTTTTACGCCATCCATTGGAATGAGACAGAGTGGTCATCTATACTAATTAATATTATAAAGCTGAAGAGTTTGTTTGTTTGAACGCGCTACTCTCAGGAACTAATGGTTCGATTTGAAAAAATCTTTTTGCGTTGAATTGACCATTTATCGAGGAAGGCTTTAGCTATATAACACCACGCTACAACTCTTAGGAGCAAAGAAATAATGGAAAAAGTGAATAAATCGTGGAAAATTATTCATCCTTGAGGGCTTGAATGATGCCCAAAATAACAATTCCACGTGGACGAAGTCATGGGCACAGCTAGTATTAGATAATTACCAAAATAAAAAAAACTTGTTTTGGAATACGATAGTATTTGCGCATTGCACACTCTAGTAAAAATAAATTCTACCTACAGCCGCCATGGTTTTAACCCTCTGTTGGTACATCACGAACCGGGAAACCTTTTGTTCATTTTAAGGGTTAACTATAAACATCGTTGACAGGTCATTTTCAACCAACTTATAGAAATTACGATGTTTTTTTTTTGTTTATTTGTTGCGGTTCTATGCAGCAGGTTGGGTATCGTATTGGTTTAGCGGGTAGGCTGGTACATAAAGTGCCAGGAGTGTTAATCCGTAAAGGATTTACCCTCTTAGATAACAAAAAAATAGGCTATATAACATCACTCTGCAACTTTAAGGAGCAAAGAAATAAGGGAATATGTGAAAATAGCAAGGAAAATTTTTCATCCTTGAGGGCTTCAATGATGCCCAAAATAACTATTCCGCGCGGACGCAGTCGCGGGTACAGCTAGTATAGTATAAAACAAACTCGCTTTCTCTGTCCATATGTCCGTTTGTATGCTTAAATATTTAAAACTACGCACCGGATTTTGATGCGGTTTTTTTCAATAGATAGAGTGATTCAACAGGAAGGTGTATATGTATAATAACATCCATTAAATAGTGGAGAAATACTGTTATTTTAGAGGTATCTAATGTGATGTCGTTAATTATAATATTTTTTTTCCGCTTACATTGCAAACGCAGGCTGAACCCTACGAGATTTATCAAAATAATGTACTAATTATTTGTACACATTGAAAAGGTCTACAGAAAACTTCGCGATGATATATGTCTATCTCTCATGGATGTCCCACAATAACATATTTTTGTCATCTAGTAACGGTCGAGCAGAATCATCGCGCCCGTTACAAGCCAATCACGCGACGCTATCAGCCAATAACAGTAAAGAGTCTAAGTCGCGCAAGCGAAGATTTCACTGATGGAGCAGAATATATACTTTCAATTTGCGACATAAACTTCGTCTGTCGCGCGGTTCCCAGGCATACCTAACCCCTGTCCTGGTGGAAGATCTTCCCTCTGGTAACAGTCGAGCGGAATCATCGCGCCCGCTACAAATGGTTGCTTTTTATTGATTTTTTAAGCTATTCAGTCATTTACACCAGGCACTCATCACCATCTGATATTTAAACACAACCTTTTGAACACAGACGCACTGTAAAATTTATCGACTTAAATTTGTTGGCGGTAGTTTTCTTTTTTTAAAGTTGGTAATTGTGTTAAAGTTTCATTGTTTATTTTTATTTTAAAGTTGGTAACAGTGTCAACGATTACGTGTCCGTGTCAAGTGAGTGGTCGTGTGAAACATCAGCTGTTTTGCTACTCCATTATTGGTTTAGGCATAGATTATATAGACACAAATAATGTTCGCTTTTGATGCGAAGGAAAATTGTTTTATTTCTATCGTCATCAATAATAATCTATACAAATATTGTAAGGCTGGAGAGTTTGTTGATTTGTTTGTTTGAACGCGCTAATCTCAGGAACTACTAGTTCGAATTGAAAAAATATTTTTGTGTTGAATAGACCATTTACCTATCGAGGAAGGCTTTAGGCTAAATAACACCCCGTTGCAACCATTAGCAGCGAAGAAATAATGAAAAATGTGAAAAAACATAGGAAATTATTCATCCTTTGCCCAAAATAACTATTCCACGCGGACGAAGTCGCGGGCACAGCTACTCTTATACATAAAAGTATCGTTCAAACAATGTTCGTTCCCGTACTCCTCCGAAACGGCTTGACCGATTCTCATGAAATTTTGTGAGAATATTGTGTAGGTCTGAGAATCGGCCGACATCTATTTTTCATAATCCTTAGTGATAAAGGTTGGCCACCCTTAACATTTTTTTTAACTTAAATTACTAAAAAATATTTATATGGTAAAACAACGTTTGCTTAGCAAATTTATATAAAAGTCTGTCTGTTCGACTGTTTGTCTGACTTTGCCTCAGGCACAAGCTAAGTACATAGTATTTATCCACATCCACAATATTAATTTATTGAGGAAGGCTTTAGGCTATATAAAATCACGCTGCAACTATAAGGAGCGAAGAAGTAATGGAGAATGTGAAAAAAACAAACGGGACACATTATTCATCCTTGAGGGCTTCAATGATGCCCAAAATAACTATTCCACGGGGACGAAATCGCGGGCACAGCTAGTATAACCGAATAAACTCAAAAACTACTGGATTGATTTTCACAAAATTTGGCATAGATATGGGATGGAGTGCAGCTGTGAGAAGTTTTTCAGGTCGTAAAGAAGCGGTTAAAGTTAGCATATATACTTACATACATATAATCACGTCTATATCCCTTGCGGGGTAGATAGAGCCAACACTCTTGAAAAGACTGATAGGCCACATTGAGGTATTTGGCTTAATGATAGAATTGAGATTCAAATAGTGACAGGTTGCTAGCCCTAAGAAGAAGATGGAATTTAGCAGTTTATTAGATTCCCAAATTTATCAGCCTTTCCCTTGATTGGCTTACAATTTGCATGGGAAGAGACGCAGCTGACACGCACTAGGTACCTATGTTATAGCAAAAGTCAATCACGAAAAGAACCTTTTTATATATATGTAGCGGGAGTGATGATTCGGCTCGACCGCCACCAAAGGGAAGATCTTTCGCCAGGGTAGGCTTGTGCGATTTAGGTTTTTTTCCGCTTTTTATGACTGATATCGTCGCGTGATTCATCTCCATCTCTTTCCCATGGATGTCGTAAAAGGCGACTAAGGGATAGGCTTATAAAATTGCGACTCTTTTTTTAGGCGATGGGCTAGCAACCTGTCACTTTTTGGATTCCAATTCCATGATTAAGTCGAGCAGCTGAACGTGGCCTATCAAGACTGTAGGCTCTGTCTAATCCGTAAGGGATATAGACATGAGTATATGTATGTACCCCGTAAGGGATGAAGATGACGTGATTGAATGTATGAATGACTAGCTGTGCCCACGACTGCGACCGCGTGGAATAGTTATTTTGGGCATCATTGAAGCTCTCAAGGATGAATAATTTTCCTCGTTTTTTATTCACATTTTTCATTATCTCTTCGCTTCTAATTGATAGTTGCAGCGTGATGTTATATAGCCTAAAGCCTTCCTAGATATATATTCTATTTAACACAAGAATTTTTCAATTCGAATCAATTGTTCCTGAGATAAGCGCGTTCAAACAAACAAACAAACTCTTCAGCTTTATAATATAAGTATAGATTATGGAACTCACCAGGCGGAGTCAGGAGTTGGTTGTAGCTGTTCAGCAGGCGCAATGCTGCCAGAGCGCCGCTGTGCTGGGCAGAACAGCTGTCCAGGTCGTAAAGACCTGTTCTTTCTATTGGAAGGTCCATAAATTGTACCTGGATCAGGAATTAAGGGCAGTGAATAAATTATTCTATCTTTATATGCATACATACGTCCCTTGGCGGGGTAGACAGAGCCAACAGTCTCGAAAAAACCAATCAATATGCAACGTTTAGCTGTTTGGCTTATAATAGAATTGAGATTAAAATAGGTTGCAAACCCATCGCCTAAAAGAAGAATCCAAAGTTTAAAAGCCTATCCCTTAGTCGCATTTTACGACATCCATAGTAAAAAGAGATGGAGTGGTCCTATTATTTTTATCTATTGGTGCCGCGAATCACATGGTACCTTTATTGCACCGCAAGAAATTAGCCGACTGTCCCATTAAGTGTTGGGACAAGTGGGACAGTTTTGTTCTCATGGGACAAGTGACACTAACGTTATCGTCCCGGTTATTACACCACAAGCAGTGCTCGCGACTTCGTCCGCGTGGAATAGTTATTTTGCCCATCAAGGATGAATAATTTTCGCCGTTTTATTTTCACATTTTCCATTATTTCTTCGCTCCTAATAGTTGCAGCGTGATGTTATATAGCCAAAAGCCTTTCTCGATAAATGGTCTATACAACCTAAATAATTTTTCAATTCGGACCAGTAGTTCCTGAGAGTAGCCTATTAGCGAAGTGAAAGGTTTAAGAAATAGGGGAAGACCGAAAAAGAGATGGATGGACGACGTAAGGGATTGTATGAGGAGAAAGGGAGTAACAAATGAGATGGAAATTGACAGAAGTAATTGGAAAAATCTAACATACTGTGCCGACCCCGCGTAGAAAGTGGGAAAAGGTAACGACAAAGAAGAAGTTCCTGAGATAAGCGCGTTCAAACAAACAAACTCTTCGCTTTCGCTTTATAATATTATAAGTATAGATTGATCATATCAATGGAACGAGTGGGATATTCAGGAAATAACAAAGAAAATTCACATTATTTCTACCAATCAACGTGGGGTTTGTAACGCGATAACTTTCAAACCGTTGTTCTGATTTTGATGGAATTTAAAATTTTTAATAACCGTGTACTTCTAAAGATTTTTTAAGTTCGTAGGGCAAAGTCGGTTTAGTAGTTTTTGATATATAGGTATATGCACAATTTTGTTAAACCTGTTACTTTTAATAATAGAGCAAAAATAATTGGCAAAGAAAGACGTTTATGAGGATCACCCCATTTTTTTTATAAAATTTTATTATTTTTTGTTAAAGCGGCAACGAAAAAACGTAACTTGTGAAAATTTTATATTTCTAGGTATGACGGTTTATGTGATAACAACCTAATGGATGACAAACAAACGGGCAGATAGCGAGGCTTAATAGGCCCCCGTTTTTACCTTTTAGGTACGCAACCATAAAAAGCAAAACGGCGATAGTTTTTCGCGCGATAAAATAGCGTCGCGCGTGCCTCGCTACGGGGGTAGGTCTTTATATAAATTCTGTGCTACGATGCTACGCCGCGCTGCTACAACGTTTGCTACAAAGTCAACCGCTACGAAGATTCGTAGGCTTTCGTAGACAGCTAAAATTAAGTGAAAAGTTTTTTGGCAACTCCCGCGCATGTTGATTTAACCATCGATAAAAGAGCGGTGTTAATAGTTAGATTTATCTGTGGTATCGTGGCTACGAATGTAGAAATTTTGATTTTACATTTTCTTAATTGAAAGTCAACAATATTTTTATGGTTTCCACGTAAACATCCGTTAAAGAACGATTTTCATGTATAAAATTTTTTTAATATATAGAATGTCTGGGTCTATGGTTTATGTACTGATATTACCTTAAGCACTGGCCGCTAATAAAAATAACACTTAAATTTCGAACGAACGCGTTCGCGCCAACTAACAAAACTACGGCGGCATTACGGAAACCTTGGTGTGACTTATGTAATTTTTCACGGTTCGCCCCGATTGGCTAATGGTGTAATTGTTAGGTAATTCTCCGGCCTGTGATTGGCTGTTGCGGGATGCCACGCCCCCCATCCCTGTAACGTAGATTCGACTTATGACACTGTGTAACAATGCAGTAGGAATGTGTGACCAGATTTAAACATTGTTACAGTTTTTGTAACTTTTCTACGAGTCATATTTAAATGTTGTTGGTATAAGATAGGCAGTTAACTCATCCGTCGCACTTTAATACGTCATTTAAAAACATAACCATTTAAAAATTAGTGTTCTTACCTGCATTTAATAAACCTGGTTCAGTGTTGGAGAGGCTGGTAATCTATACTAATATTTTAAAGCTCAAGAGTTTGTTTGTTAAAACGCGCTATTCTCAGGAACAACTGGTCCAAATTGAAAAATTATTTTTGTGTTAACATTACGCTGCAACTATTAGGAGTTAAGGAATAATGGAAAACGTGAAAAAATACAGGGAAAAATATTCATCCTTGAGGGCTTCAATGATGCCCAAAATAAGTATTCCACGCGGACGAAGTTGCGGGCACAGCTAGTCTGTAATACAGGTTTTCCTAGATTGTAATATAGGATACAATGACAGAAAGATACAATGATGATAACAATCCCAAAACAAGATAAAGTGACTGTTAGACGAGTATAGGTCCAAGAACATTCATTCATATCTTTCTCTTTTTTTCCGTAACTTATAAAGTTAATTATTATTTTGTCTGCTACGTAGGTAAGTCCTACCGCATTAACCCATTCTGGAAGGTTTCTCCAATTTTATTGGAAATATATAATTAACCAGGCGATGGCAACAATATGGCATTGAGAGAAAATATTTAAAACTTTATACAAAAGAGCACAAAAGTTTAAATCTGTGAATCTATAAGATCTTAGTTTAGTTCCCTTTCAATCTGAAATATCGAAAGGCAATCTGCACAGTGCAGGTAACTGAAGATACATACATACATATGATCACGTCTATATCTCCAGCGGGGTAGACAGAGCCATCAGTCTTAAAAAGACTGATAGGTCACGCTCAGCTGTTTGGCTTAGTGATAGAATTGAGATTCAAATACATAGTGACATGTTGCTAGCCGACCGCCTAAAAGAGGAATCCCAAGTTTATAAGCCTATCCCTTAGTCGCCTTTTGCGACATTCGTGGGAAAGAGATGGAGTGGTCCTATTTTTTTGTTGTAATGGTGCCGGGATCCACACGGTACAGTAAAGTAATAAGTAGTAAGTAAGAGTACCTAACTGAAGATTAGTTCAGAAATTGATCTTGTGTAACAAATACAGTTTTAAAGCGGGCAACACCGCTCTTAAATAGGTAATGAAGTGTCATTAACGTTCCCGCGCAACGTGGAGGGTCCTTTATGGTGTCGACTATCGAATCCGGGGGAAAATTAATTTGAGGGGTGGGTTTGTCAATATTGATGGGAAATCGTATAGTTAGACATGTTTGGTTTAGGTTCTAAGGGTGATTACCCCTTGTTGATCTAAATAGATGATCTTGTGATTTGTTAAGGGAGACCTATCATTTAAGAATGAGATAAGTACTACTTATTTCTATAACTGTATTTTTTTTATTTCAATCATGACCTAAGTCTAGTTGGTTCCTTGTGGAGACTGAAAATACTTTACCAACTACTTCTTCTTCCTCTTGGCTTTAGTCCAGAGAGGAGCTAGGTATACATTTAACCATGAATTGTATGAAGAGAGTTATGAATGTGGACGAAGCGAAAGAAGTATGCAGAGATCGTGGCAAGTGGAAAGAGGTAGTCTCTGCCTACCCCTCCGGGAAAGAGGCGTGATTTTATGTATGTATGTATGAATTCCAGATTGTTAGTCTTTTTGTCTAGATTTTCGTGAGTCAGGTTTTTACACAAGGCGACTGCCATCTCACCTCCGGAACCTTTGCAACTTAACCCGTATTAGGCCATGGTTACACATCCAGTTGCCTGTATGTGCAGGATTCTCACTATGTTTTCACATTCACCGTAAGGGTATCTGCTTTTGCCTGCCAGCATACAATTATATACCATCTCGGCATTAATTGTATGTTTGTGTGCCCTTACCTTAAAGTGACACTGTTAAGTAAAGTAAAAATAATTTATTCGTAAAACACCAAAACAAAAAGAAAAAAACAACGCTGATCTTCCGGAGGTGCCCGGGTATGCATCACGGACATAGGTACGTACAACGAAAACAAAAAACGAGATATACGCACAATATATATATAAAAAGTTTAACATTAATAATTTATACTAAATAAAAAACAAAAAAATAATAAAAAGCCAACATAAACTGTTATGACAAGAGACCATTAAGGAAGTTTTCGATACAAAGAATCCTCGTAGCGGTCTACGATTTCGTAGGCTCCATCGTAGCAGGCGTCGTAGCTTCGTAGCAACCTCGAAATTATTGATACAAATTCGTATTAAATGCCGTGTGGTTCCCGATGCTTTGGAGTAGGACCACTCCATCTCTTTCCCATGGATGTCGAAAAAGGCGACTTAGGGATGGGCTTATAAACTTGGGATTCCACTTGTAGGCAATGGACTAGCAATCTGTCACTATTTTAATCTCAATTTCATCATTAACCCATACAGCTGAATATGCCCTTCAATCTTTTCAGGACTGTAAGCTCTGTCTACCCCGCAAACGATATAGCCGTGACTATATGTATGTATGCATGTTTTCCAAGCAACTGTCGAGGGTAAAAGATACCAATAAAAATATTTGTTTAAAAAACCGCAAATCACCGAGGCATCATAAAGAATCCTATCAACAAAGATGGCGCTATAATCGACGCTTACCGAGGACGGAACGTTATGTACGGGCGGGTAATGCGAACAGTGAAATCTATGGAGATTTATCATCTTTATTTGAGCCTTATACAAAATTAGCTATGTCTGCAACTTCGTCTGCGTGGAATAGTTATTTTGGCCATCATTGAAGCCCTCAAGGATGAATAATTTTCACATTTTCCATTATTTCTTGGCTCCTCCGACATAACATCGTCTGTCGTGTGGTTCCCCAGGCATAACACGACCTGGCGGAAGATCTTCCCTTTGGTGGCGGTCGAGCCGAATCATCGTTCCCGGTACAATCTATACTAATATTATAAAGCTGAAGAGTTTGTTTGTTTGAACGCGCTAATCAAAGGAATTATTGGTTCAAATTTAAAAATTCTTTTTGTGTTGAATAGACCATTTATCGAAGAAGGCTTTTTATATTACATCACGCTGCAACTATTAGGAGCGAAGTAATAATGGAAAATGTGAAAAAAGACGGGGAAAATTATTAATCCTTGAGGGCTTCAATGATGCCCAAAATAACTATTCCACGCGAACAAAGTCCGCGACTTTGTCTAGCACAGCTAGTTTATGATAAAAGTTTAAATTGAGATTGATCTTTACTTTTTGGTTGATTTTTACCTCACGAACACGTCCACTCCACAGTTTTCGTTGTGAACCAAAGCTTTCTACTACAATTACCAGCTAATAACTGTTGTACCACCGCTGCGACCCCGTGCCTTTATTACTCGGTCACTTCAGAAAATGTTTTAAAAATTAATCCTCATTCAAAATTATATTATAAACTAGCTGTGCCCGCGACTTCGTACGCGTGGAATAGTTATTTTGGGCATCATTGAAGCCCTCAAAAGTTAATAATTTTCCCCGTTTTTTTTACATTTTCCATTACTTTTTCGCTCGTAATAAGTAGTTGCAGCGTGTCAGGTCAGCGAAGTCAGGTTTTAACACGAAGCGATTACCGGCTGACCTCCGTAACCTTTTCAGGTAAACCTAACCCGTATTGGATCATCCAATTTCCTTAATGTGCAAGTTTCCTCGCGATGTTTTCTCTCACCGTAAGAGCATCGGTAAGTTATCAAACTAATGTAGGTACATATCTTCGAAAATAGTCATTGGTACATTGGCCGGGGTGGGATTTGAACCAGTGCTATTTTTGCGCCACACGCATTAAAAAAAAGGGATACTCCATTATCTATACTTCTATACTAATATTATAAAGCTGAAGAGTTTGTTTGTTTGAACGCGCTAATCTCAGGAACTACTGGTTCCAATTGAAAAAATCTTTTTGCGTTGAATAGCTTTAGGCTATATAACATCACGCTGCAACTATAACGACCCAAGAAATAATGGAATATGTGAAAATTATTAACATCGTTGAGGGTTTCAATGATGCCCAAAGTAACTATTCCACGCGGACGATATCGCGGGCACAGCTAGTGTTAAATATAATTTTGTTATTTTAACTGATGTAGTAAAGTTATATGCACATTGATGTGGTGTCGAGACAGCGTGGGAGCAACCAGGTGTTTACCCCTTTCACCTGTAAGTTGATAGGTCGATCAGGCGTCACGTCACGCGTTTAACCCCCGTCGAAAAAACGGCAGGTGGTGCCGTGTAGCACTTTTGAAAAGGACCACTGTATCCCTTTAACCATGGATGTCATAAAAGGCGACAAAGGGAATAGGCCCATATTTATCTAGTGCACTTATGTATACAAATAAATAAATATGCACGGGACCAATTACACTGATTGAGTTAGCCTCGAAGTAAGTTCGAGACTTGTGTTACGAGATACCAACTCAACGATACTATATTTTACAATAAATACTTATATAGATAAACATCCAAGACCCAGGCCAATCAGAAAAAGTTATTTTCTCATCATGCCCTGGCCGGGATTCGAATAATATATATTAATTTGAATGTCAATTCTATCATCAAGCCAAACAGCTGAACGTAGCCTATCGGTCTTTCAAGACTGTTCCCCAGTTAATAAACCTATCTCCTAGTCGAATTTTTTTCGACATTCATATGAAAGAGGAGGATTGGCCCTATTATTTTTTCTAGTGCCTTCTTTTTTTAGTGCCGGTAACCACACGGCAAATATGGCCGCTATATGCACATACATATAGGCCATAATGGCCTGGATGCCAAGAAAAAACATAGTGCGTGCCCGCTGCTTCTCTTTCCGTGCACATTGTAAACGTCAATCAAAGGAAAGGCTAATAAAATTGGGATTCTTCATTTAGGCGATGGGCTAGCAACCTGTCACTATACATACATACATATGGTCACGTCTATATCCCTTGTGGGGTAGACAGAGCCAACAAAAAGACTGAAAGACTGATAGAAAAGAATCCCAAGTTTGTAAGCCTATCCCTTAGTGGCCTTTTACGACATCCATAGGAAAGAGATGGAGTGGTCCTATTATTTTTTGTACTGGTGCCGGGAACCACACGGCGCCTGTCACTATTTGAATCTCAATCCTATCAGCTAGCTATACAGCGTAGGTAATGCGGCCTGTCTTGTTAAGACTGGTAGTCTTTCCAAGACTGTTGGCTTCGTCTACCCCGCCAGGAATATAGACGTGACTATGAGGACGTATTAGGACTTCATAATCTTAGAACGTGACAAATGTTTAGGTAGTATGGATGGAAAGTGATTACATAATTATATGTATGTTAGGACTTTATAAGTACAACAAAAGACAGAGGATTAGGTTGTATGAATAGGAAAGACATACACATTGTTCAAGCTTTATTGATCCAATATTTGACGTTACAATACTTATAACATTACAATAAATAGTATTACAGTTAATTCTAGTTATTGTGTTAAACATTGTTCGTTGTTATAAAAAAAATCACAATAATTTATTTAGGTGTTCAAAGTTATTAAGTTAATTCTATAGGTAGATAATTTGTTAAAAAGAAACAATTGAGTTAGACAAAATTCTATTTTGAAGTCGAAGTTAGAATTTTAATAAAAACTTGGTAATACTGTGCCGTATGTCGTGCGGATATGTTAGAAAAGAATGGGATCACTCCATCTGCCACGGGCGTCGTGAAAGACGACTAAGGGCATTAATAAGATTAATGTACTCCAAACATCCACGATGGTCTGATAATGAAGAAAAAACATAATGTGTGCCAGCTGTCTTCCTACGCGGATTGTATAAGCCGATCAAGGGAAAAGCTTATAAACACTTACAATTATCCCCTTGGCGATGTTTTATGTCATTCACGTGAATGAGATGGAGTGTTCATATTCTGAACTGCCAGGAACCATACGACATACGATATTTTAGAAAATGGATCTTTCTGATGGCCGGACAAATCCGTCATATCACGTTATTTAAATTAACATTAAGCAATATACTGAAGTTTTCTATTCTTTATAATTTCACAATATGCTACAATACTTTTCAATACAACTTTCTTAGTAGATACTTTCTTTATTATTTTTTTTTTGAAACAAACAACGTGCAGTGCCCTTCAAGTAGGTAACTCGAATCAAAATGGCGGCCGACGACGGTCTTCACCTAGTGTCCGACCGAAGCTTCGGCTTCGGCTTCGGCTTCGGCCACCTTCGGCCAAAAAATCCACCTTCGGCGAAACATTCGGCTTCGGCCCAAAATCCGGCCGAAGCCGAAGGTTTCGCCGAAGGTCCGAGCAACTGTTACGAAAGTCATGAGGCGGCGGGGAGTCACTGTCAAAATATCACATTGCTGATTGCATGCATCAAAACAAGTCCGTACGTGTATTTAAACGAGTGTTTTTGTAAGAAATCAAATCATTATTTTTACCAGTAGGTAAATCACAAACTTTTATCTATACATATAATAAAACAGTAAAAATATTTTGTCTGTACATTTAGTATTTTCGACTGAAATGGATAGAGGGACACTTAGAATGAATAATAGAAAGCAAAAATATTTTTTTTTAATTTCTTGTCTGTCTGTCTGTATGTATGATCACGATTATCTCCGAAAGTACTAAACCGATTTACTTCAAACTTTCACCAATTGCTTTGTTTTAACTCAGAATAACATTTAAAGTTTGTTTCATCAAAATCGGTTCACAAAAAAAAAGTTATCGACATTTGAATGAACTCAAGGCATCAGTATGCCGGCAAATAAGTTACGAAATTAAAAATTCAAAGTCATTTATCATTATACGACGGAATTATACCTATAACATATAAATATAAGTGAAAGGCGACTAAGGGATGGGCTTACAAACTTGGGATTCTTTTTTAGGCGATGGGCGAGCAACCTATCACTTTTTGAATCGCAATTCTATCATTAAGTCAAATAGCTGAACGTGGCCATTCAGTCTTTTCAAGTCTGTTGGCTCTGTCTACCCCGCAAGGGATAAAGACGTGACCATATGTATGTAGTCTACTTTAATTTCGACACCAACGCAACGGCTTCGATGGTCCAGTGGTTAGCCCGTGAGACTGTGAAGTTGGCGGTCCAAGTTCGAATCCCAACAATTACAAGATATTTTTTATTATTAAAAATATATTTTTTTTTGTATTGTTTGAGTATTTTATGTAAAAAAACTGAAAATCAAAATACTACATATAATAAAACGGTAAAAATATTTTTTCTGTACATTTAATATTTTGACTGAAACGGATAGAGAATTTTTTTTTTACATTTTTTGTCTGTCTGTATCTGACTGTATGATTAAAATTCAACTCGAAATTTACGCGGACGAAGTCGCGGGCAACAGCTAGTTTATCTCTAAACCAACCACCTCTATGATATATCATCAACTTCTATATGAGACAGTCAATATATAAACCTTCAATATTGAGGTTTTGAAATGATTTTAATATTAATTGTAGCTTGTAGACAATATTGAACAAAATTAATTACTGAGTGCTGAGAGAATATAAATCTTCGGCTTCGGCTTCGGCTTCGGCCGAAGGTTGTGGCGATAGCCGATTAATCGGCTTCGGCTTCGGCTTCGGCCAAAAATAGACCTTCGGTCGGACACTATCTTCACCACATATGACACGAAAATATGTAGATATATATATCTAGAATTTCATACATACATAAAATCACGCCTCTTTCCCTTTCTTTCTTTCAGAATTTCATATACTTATCAAATGTCAAAAACTCCTTAATATTCGCTCATTCGTGAGACCATTCGGCGATGGCATGGTTACCCGAAGCGTATTGTCTCCTTAAATTAGGGTGAAAGATAAGGGATTAAAGGGATAATTTCTTTTGTAATAAAAAGATATTCGCCTCAAAACGATACCATACTTTCCTGAAATCCGCATAAAAATCGGTTCAGCGCAACGGTAGCGAACTATAATTGTGGAAAACATAGGTACATACAGCTCAAACTGAGAACCTTTTTTTTGAAGGCTGTTAAAGAGAAAGATATTTTGTAAGGAAATAAAGGTTTTTCCGTGAACTGGCTCGTTTAACATAACGATATAGAGGCATGCGTCGATATAGAGGCATGCGTCGATATAGAGGCATGCGTCGATATAGAGGCATGCGTCGATATAGAGGCATGCGTCGATATAGAGGCATGCGTCGATATAGAGGCATGCGTCGATATAGAGGCATGCGTCGATATAGAGGCATGCGTCGATATAGAGGCATGCGTCGATATAGAGGCATGCGTCGATAAAGAGGCATGGCGCTATATTAGGTAGTAAGTTAGGTATGTCGACTTACTTACGGGCACTGTATCCGTTGAGAATCCGTTTTTCCAATATAATTGAACTATGAATTAACTTGAAGGTCACTTATATAAATACTTACTAGCTATCTAGCGTTAAATATTATTTGGAATTGGCACTAGCTTGGAGGGACTCTTTTGAATGGATTTTGATATCAGAACCCTTAGGCGATGTATAGGACTGGGGTGTGGGGTTAACAATTGTCGTTAATATTTGAATTTAATATTGAAATATCTTCTTAATTATGATCGAGTCAAACTCGCACTAACCCCTTAGAAAGTTCAGTGCTAGTTTTACTCGAGCAAACAAGTCGAGAAAGTGAACGCAAATTTGTATAGAATCTAAGTATGTAAACCTCATCATACACATGCATATGCTGAGTGGAAACCCTTTTGGTCGCATCATGTATTTTTTTTAATTATTACTAGCTGTCCCGGCAAAGGTTTTTTGTCACAAATATTTTTTAAGTAATTTCTAGTTAAAAAAATGTTAAGGATGGACAACCCTTATCAAAGAGAGGTATGAAAAATATATGTTGGCCGATTCTCAAGATGTGACGAGTTTCTTATGTCAAAGCTCGGTGCGCGCCCGCATTAAAACTGTATTGTTTCTAACCTCTTTTTTGGTGTACTCGGACCTTATTAATCTTGCTCGCAATGTAGGGTATTATTATTATTTTATTTAAAACTTTATTGCACAAAAAAAAATGTACAAAAGGCGGACCTAATGCCGTTTGGCATTCTCTACCAGTCAACCAGCTGACCGAACAGAAAAAACTTTCAAGTTGTTGGTTGTGTGTGTTTGGTTGGTTGGGGTTCTGATAACAATACTTTTAATGTTTAACTCAATAATCTCTCGTGGTTTACACTATCGTTGTCTATTTAAATTGATTGCGTGAGGCACTTCAACGGTATTTATTTATCTAGAAGCGAGATAGGTTATGTTTGAATCATGAGAGAGCGTGAGACGTTTGTAGCGGTAATAGACTTGATGCACCTGGATTATTTCACAATTACTAATTGTCCAATAACAAGATGTGATACATTTATGCATGTGTCTGCTCTCACTATTCGGCTAAACAAACCTATCTTTATCTTTGCTATTTTTGGTAATTTTTCCATGAACGGAACAGGCGGTAAAAAATGTTCATCGTTCGTGAAAGTTCCTACAGGTTTTAAAAGCTTGTTTGCAGTTTTTATCTAATTGCGGTTGGCAACACTATCTCACGCTCTCCAAGATACAAATGTATAAAATTATGAATAAGTCATGCGCGAAAATAAAAACAAAGCCATAAATTGTATACATATATTTCTTACATAAGCTTGCTAACTACTCAGCTATGCCCACTGGAAGATTCAAAACTTCAAATGAGCATATACCTTCTTTTTTTTTAAATATTGTCTATGTCTGTGATATAGGCACCAAGTTTTTTTTTCTAGAATTATTCAAATATCGAATTCGCTTACTCTTTGAGCTCTATTTAGGAACAAACTGAAGAATTTTGCAGCTCAATTTTTTTTTTATTTGTTAAATAAATACTTATCAGACAAAAATCAGTATATTTGTGTATGTCATAAGTCATTTGTCTGAATACTTAGGACAACGCCAATACTTATTTTTTCTCTTCTGCCTAACCCTAAGGTTTACTAAAACTATAGTGAGAGACAGAAGACTTATGCTTACACCAAACCGGTGTGAACCCAGCTTAAATAGGTGCCATATTTTTTTTTATTATTATTAGTTGAAAAAAATACTGAGCTGCAAAATTGACATTAAAATTCATTTAGTTTCGTTTCTCGATCAACATTCGCTCTTTTCAATGTAAAGAAGGAAAACATGATTTAAATAACAGCTATACAATCAACAAAAAAGTATACAAACTAAATATTGGAACGTTTGTCAAAACTTTATCATATTAGGTCTTGTAAAAAGTCTGTAAATGAATAAATAATTGCAGATTATAATTTTGTGTATATATAGGCCTTGATAATGTTAAAAAATAATTTATTACTCCCATAATTAAATGATTTCAAATTTAATCATACAAATTTTAAGGCCTTAAAAAAATTACTAGGCAAATTTAAGGCCAATATTGGAATAAAATGTGACAACAGAAGTGATAATTATAGTGAATGTGACATTTCGACTGACACTTGTGACACCATTAGCTTTTTTGTGCACGTCATTCATTCTTGAAATTTATTTATTTATAGCAACTCATTATTTCCATAAATTCAAGTAAAACATGTCATTTCTATTGTCTCAAATTATTTCCAGTTCTATGATTTCACAACTTGACAAAATTATTCGTTTAAAGTAAGCTTAGATCAATTTAAAATAGGCCTTACACATATTTTTAGCAATACATCAGCTTTTTCAAACGTTCCAAACGGCTAAAATACTGAATCACTCCATAGGGTTGATGGTTATGGTCTTGCCCTTGGGGTCATCGAACCGGTCCATTGTCCGGATGTCCATCATCATCATGACGCCGTAGAAGAGGATGGCGAGCAGCAGGAAGACGATCATCAGGCATGCCAGGATGGTGGTGTCGAAGTATCCGATGCAGTCGAAGCCCTGGCTGAAATCCATGTCGCTTTGGTTTCTGGCCTCGAAGAACGGTTCCACCTGGATGAGAAGGTGGATTGTTGTAGAAATTATATAAATATATCAATATATTACAATGCACAGTTTTAATTTAAAATTCAAATGTAACCTGTAACCTACTAAATGAAAAATTTAACACATGTTCGTTTTGTTGTGTAGGGGTTGACGAAAATCAAATTTATCTGATAAGTTCTGATATACATATATAATCACGTCTATATCCCTTGCGTGGTAGACAGAGCCAACACTCCTGAAGAGACTGATTGGCCACGTTCAGCTGTTTAGCTTAATGATGAGATTCAAATTAAATGTTTTTTTATTCATTATTATTGGATACTTCATATCGCTTTATAATAGTCAAATCTTTTGGTTTCACAACATTGGTTGATGTTAAATAAATTACTTAAAACTAAGTTTACTGCAGCTACCGAGGCGTCAGTGCAGAAGAAGCAGTAATAAACTGCACTGCAGCATTTAATAGTGAAAGGTTGCTGGCCCATCGCCTAAAAGAATCCCAAGTTTTATAAGCCTATCCCTTAGTCGCCTTTTACGACATCCATGGGAAAGAGATGGAGTGGAGTCCTATTCTTTTATTTTTATTTCAGCTCTGATAACTCTCTACAAATTTAGTTTCTGATTTTGAACTAGTTCTGTGGCAACAATCCTTTGCGATTACAAGTAATTATTAAAATAATTATTCTATAAAAAAAGGATTTTACAGTCCTGTGGGTCCAAGTAAGTTTTAAGTAAAAAAAAAAATACATACACGGAGGTCGACGAAGCTGACACTGTGCGATGTATCGTTGTGGGCTGTGAAGTTAACGCCCAGTCCGCATTGGTATGAGTAGTTGTTTGGCGCGTACAGTTGGTTTGTGTTCGGCACCAGTGTTTGTGTGTTGCCATCCTTCGTTAGGCCAATCGATTCTGAAAAAAATTAATAATTTTATTATTCCACATAAAAAAAAGGTTGTTAGGCTGAAGAAAGTAAAAAAGTGTGAAGAAATCAATAGAAATAATTGACTACAAGATATCACTTATAATTATTGATGTCACATCACTTAAAACTACTAATATTAATTGTTAATCTTACCAAAATACCAATAGCCCATTTGGGCTGCGAAATTCAGAACTAGTGTGACGCCATCGTTGAAATTAAGAGTGCTGCTTTGGCTTCCAATAGTGGCATTGTACGTGGAGGAGCTCGACAAGAGGGTGGTCAGAGTGCCAGAGGTAGTTCCGCTCGTGTACGTAATACTTGAAGCGTATAATCGGAGACCGTCCACTACGTAGTCACCAACCAACGCTGTGTCACCGACTTGACGTCTAACACGAGAATGGTCAGTTGTAACGGTCCATGACGGGTAGTGAGCAGTGTAAACTCCGATGATTGAAGGGAATCTCTCTTGGAGCTTCTGGTACACCTCTTTCATGAAATCGTTGTGACGTTTCAACATGTCCGCCCTGGATTCGCCTTCGCGTGCGTCCTTCAAGTTGATGAATAAGAATTTCCCCTTTGTCGCTTCAAGGTCTGCTGATAGTCCGGTGTCTGTCAATTTAACATGGTCTACGTTATCTGTGTCACCGACTTTATTGAGTACGCGAAGGGCGTTTTGGACTGACGGGAGATAGTAAGATTCCCGGAGGTGAGAACGGAGGAAAGGGAACAGTGTTTTGCCATCAGCATCTTTACGTGAGAAATCTTCAACTGAAAGCGTTTCTTCTATGAAGACTACGGTAAAAGGCTCCGCCTTCAGCTCTTCAGTGACTATGTGGCCGAATTCTTCGGGATCGACGGTGATTAAAGGATTAGCTTTGAGCGAAGTCCTTGGCAAATCGCCCCATAGAAATACCGGGACTTGCGACCCATAACTCTGCACAACACTTAATACTAACGTAAGGAACACTAGATGGCAACGTGCCATTTTGCTTAAAGCTATATTAATGGACGTCTCACTATAGTAAAAATGAATCTAGTCCAAAATCAGCCTTTAAAATAAAAATAAGAATAAAACTGGGCGATTACGACATTGACGATTGACAGCAAATAATTTTGTCTATGGTGTCGTATTGGTCATGTGAAAAAGGGTTGCCAGATATCTGATGCGAATATGTTTCAGTAATTTTAGTTTTAATACTTGTTTTAGTATTAAAAAATTCTCGACTTTTCTGTGCATTTAAATGTTCATCATTATTAAATTTTAGAAGAGGAATTATGTTGCTGCAATTTTAGGAACAAGTTCATTTCTTATTTCTTTCGTTGACCAATCTTTATAGAACTTACAATTTTATTATTCTTTCTTCTTGAGTTTAGCTTCGGCTGATTGATTGATTAAAGAAGGATAGAATGTAATTATTTGTGAATGTTTAAGTACGAATTACTCCCACTCTTTTTTACTCATACTTTATCTATAATTTTAAAAGAGTGATGTTATAAACGCCTGGCCGGCGCAATTCTTGGAAAATTGTGTTGATACCATAGCTCATATTATTACTTTAAAATACATACATACATATGGTCACGTCTATATCCCTTGCGGGGTAGACAGAGCCAACAGTCTTGAAAAGACTGAATGGCCACGTTCAGCTATTTGGCTTAATGATAGAATTGAGATTCAAACAGTGACAGGTTGTTAGCCCATCGCCTAGAAAAGAATCCCAAGTTTGTAAGCCTATCCCTTAGCCGCCTTTTACGACATCCATGGGAAAGAGATGGAGTGGTCCTATAGGCTCCTATTAAATATGTAAAAATTAAATAATTTGTTTAATTTAAAATATTCTTGAGTGCCTATTTTGTTATAGTGTGAGGGTCCTAATCTACTGGGAGCACCGCCACTGATCTTCAATAATAAATTGTTCTATATAATTAAATTTAACTTTTATTAACGAATTAATTTTCAATAACTAAACAATACGTATACGCGTGAGGACCAGTGCGCAGTAACTGACCACACGCCATTCATTCGTCGCTCTCATACAAAATCGCTGACACATAACAGTCCCACTTACATTGTGTCTCTACACTACACCCCCCAAATTTTTACATACAAAAAAAATTTTATTAAATGCCATACAAATGTTCTATCATTCACAAATTTAATATGAGTAACTATTGGTATGTAATGTTAACGCAATGACCATTGAATACAACGCGACACATAATAGCATTTCTATGAATCAAAGGCGTCAAATTGCACTCGGCTGGCTGCCAGTGGCTGTTGAAAGACCGTCTGTGATACGGACGTAATCTTAGTCACCGCACCAACGATTTGCTTATTAAGCCACTTCTTTGTTCTCTGATGGCAATATTTCACAATAATTAATCCAACCAGAGTTCCCATTAACACGCAACAATAACCAGTGTCACTTGCATTTTTCATATTTTCTTGAACAACATTGTTTGAGGCGACATTTACTTGTTCCTTAGTATTATATTGACTCATTATGAATAATCAAAAAATTATAAACTTTAAACAACTAATTTGTATGATACCAAAAAATACCAATTTTTGCAATACAGAATTTGTAACTAGGATTTTTGCTTTTGCTAGTTTGAAAATTCCATATTACCTTTAACTAAGCATCAGCTTTATCATTTATGTTGTTACAACAATTCAGTCTTCGCCATTAAAATATTTCAAAGTACATTTAAACATATAATACTGTATCAATATTTTAATACTAAAAGTACAGTCGGCTACATAAATAATTATACATTACTTGACTTATATTACTAATTACATTTTAATCTAATTTCATAAAAAATAAAATTAATGCAATAACTTAATCTAATCTGCTTTATAAAATTACTATTCTTAGACTAATTGAAACTTTTAGGTAAGCGAAAAAAAATTTTTTTTATTATTAACAATTAAATCTTACTGGCAATTTAACCACACGACCTCTACTAGTAATTTTTTGATTCATCACAATATCGCTCTCTTTACTTTCCTTTTTATCCTGAATAATTATTTTATTGCTAACGTTGGCATCATAGTTTCCATCCACCGTATCTGATTGATCACTTAATAAAAATGCTGGTTTTAATCTATCCACTGATATATTAACTACTCTATTTTCTAACTGGACTGTAAATACCTTACCTTTTCTATCAATGACCCGGTAAGGACCATCATACGGTTGAACTAATGGCTTCCGTACCGCGTCATTTCTAATAAAAACATAATTACAGGTATTTAACTCTTCATGAACAAATAATGTACGTGAGTCTCTTAACTGTCTCGAAACTGGTTTCAAATTCCTAATATTATCTCTTAATTGTTGTAAAAACGTATTCTCATCACTAATTCGTTTATCTGTGATATCATAAAAATCACCAGGTAAACGAATTGCTTGACCATACATATATTCTGCGGGACTCACGCCATTATCGCTTCTACATACTGAACGTAATCCTAAAAGAACTGTAGGTAATTCATTACACCATGATTTATTTTCACTAAGACGTGCCATTAATGACTGTTTCATACTTCTATGCCAACGTTCTATCATCCCATTACATTGAGGATGGTAAGGACTACTACGAGATCGTTTAATACCCATTAATTTTAACAATTCACAAAATAAATTACTCTCAAATTGTCTACCTTGGTCCGTAGTTAACTTATAAAATGTACCAAATCGACATATCCACGTTTCATAAAAAACTTTTGCAACTATTTCTGCTGTTATTTCAGAAACTGGAACTGCTTCTGGCCAACGTGTAAAACGATCTATCATGGTAATAACATACTTATGTCCATGCTGACAAGGACTTAAACTTCCTACGATGTCGATATGTACATGTTGCAAACGCTCAGTAATAGGAAATTGTTGAAATTCAGATTTAGTGTGCCTATTTATTTTTGATTTTTGACAGTCAATACATGTCTTGGCCCATATACCTACATCTTTATTCAATCCCGGCCAAAAAAATCTTTGCGACACTAATTTCCTTGTCGACCTTATTCCTGGATGACTTATATTATGAATTGATTCAAAAGCTACTTTTCTGAATTTTTTTGGTAAATATGGTCTACAACTATTGGATGAAGTTTCACAATAGATTTCTTGTTGACAACTTGGAATAAACATTTTTTTCAAAGAAATGTTATCACTTTGTTCATTCAACAATTGTTTTAATTCCATATCACATTTCTGAGTTACGGCTAACTCCGCGTAATCAATATAAGTAGGATTGTGTATTGTTTCAACACGCGATAAGGCATCCGCTATATTGTTATTCTTGCCTTCGATATATCTAATATCCGTTGTGAATTCACTAATAAATAATAACTGCCTAGTACGCTTTGGTGTTTCGCAACTAGTTTCGCCTTTATTAAATGCAAATGTTAATGGTTTATGATCTGTAAATATTATTAATTCCCTACCTTCAAATTGATATCTAAAATGTTTTATAGCCATGTAAATAGCCGTCAGTTCTCTATCGTATGTAGAATATTTTTGTTGAGCTGTAGTAAACTTCTTAGAAAAATATCCTAACGGTAACCACTTGCCATTTACAAATTGCTGCAATACCGCGCCCGCAAATTTATCCGACGCGTCTGACATAATTGACAATGGTACATTCGGTACTGGATGAGACAACATTACAGCTTCTTTAAGGCTTAATTTACATTGTTCAAATGCCTGAACTGATTTATCTGACCAATTAATTTTTGTTTTATCTTTTTTCTTAGAGTTTTTTAAAAATTCGTTCAAAATCGATTGATATTTTGTAGCGTTGGGTATATTGGCTCTATAAAAATTTACCATTCCTAAAAATCGTCTTAATTGTTCAACTGTTTCCGGCTTCGGATATTCCAGTATGGCCTTAACCTTATTTTCAAGTGGTTTAATGCCATCTGTGGAAACTTCATATCCTAAGAACTCAATTACCTGCTTGCCAAATTCACATTTATTTAAATTTATAGTTATACCAAAATCCGTAAAACGCTGAAATACTTGACGTAAATGGTTTTCATGGTCTTCTTTAGTAAAACTTGAAATCATGACGTCATCAATAAATGCAAATACAAAATCTAAATCTTTTAATACATTATTACACATAAATCTTTGAAAAGTTTGACTACCATTACGTAAACCAAAAGGCAATCTTAAAAATTCAAACAAACCTATAGGCGTGATAATTGCAGTTTTCTCAATATCCTGTGGAGCTACCTTTATAAAAAAATATGCTTTATTAATATCAATTTTTGAAAAATATTTCTTACCTGCTAACATATATGTGAAGTCGTGCAGACGAGGAACAGGGTAGCGATCTGGCTTCGTGATCGCATTAAGACGTCGGTAGTCTCCCACTGGGCGAATTTCTCCATTCTTCTTTGCCACAACATGCAGAGGACTGGCCCATTCACTTTTCGACGGTCTGCATATACCTAGTTCCTGCATTAATTTAAATTCTTCTTTCACCTTATGATACCTGTCGGGCGGCAATGGTCTCGCACGAGCATGAATAGGCTTCCCTGTAGTCTCTATATAGTGGAAAACATTATTTTTAGTACATTTACTATCTAGATTATTAAAAGAAATCGGTTTAGTAATTTCAGGAAATTCATTTAATAATTCTAGGAATGGATGATCACCATTTACAGTCCCTATTGATGGTGTGTTATTGTTAACTATGTTGCCAAACGTTAGTAACCTAGTTTCCTTATCAATTAATTTCTTTGCATTTAAATCGACAATCAAGTTATGATGAGTCAAAAAATCGGCACCTAATATTGCCTGATTAACATCAGCAATTACAAAAGTCCAATGATAAGGGCGTCGAAGATTTAAATTTAATGTCAAGTGTTTTATACCAAATGTCTTAATTTCACTATTATTAGCCGCAAATAACTTATAGTCCGTACATGTTTCACGTTTTTGTTTACAGGTTGCCGGAATAACAGAAATATTCGCACCAGTATCCACTAAAAATTTAAGTCCATTTTCCCTATCATAAACACAAAGGCGGTGATTGTTCGTAGGTACAATATTTCCCGCCGTCGATTGCACCTCCATTAGTTTTCCGTATTTTTTTCCGTTGGAGTTTTCCATGCACAGGGTTGCTCACATTTCCTCGCTCTATTCCTAAAACGATAATGCCATTTGCATAACCAATTAGGATCATTAGGAGTCCTGGACTTTGACCTCGATCTGTTTCTAAAATTTTGTCGTCCTCGATATGATGATCGGCGATGTTGACTCACCTCTTCACGCAAGGATGCTACTTCCAGGTGTAATTTATGCATCTGAGTCAAAAGATCATTAACAGGAAACTGGGTACTCCCTGAAGATGTATTGTTAATTTCTGCGATATCAGAACTGCGTACACTTTCCATTATCTTGTCAGCAATCTTCGCTAGATTATCCAATGTTTGATCCTGACTTACTGTGAGTACAGCTCTCACGGATGATGGCAGACGAGCAATCCATAAATTATGCAATGTATGGTCGGAAACTTGCGCTTTTTGTCCTAATTCACGCATACGCCGCAATAATTGAGAAGGTTTTTGCATTCCCAATTCCATCTCGCCAACTAATTTTTGAAACTGACGTTCCGCACTTTCTTCATAAACTTGTAATAAACGTTCTTTAATGGCCTTAAATTTATTAGCTTCAGGTGGCGACAATACAATATCACTAACTTGTTGCAATGCATCTCGATTCAATTTTGCTACCACTACATCAAAATTGGCTCCATCACTTTGCTTTTGAGGCAAAAGGATACTCTCAACCTGCGCGAACCATAAACGTGGCATTTCAGCCCAAAAATCCGGTAATCGGGCTTGAAGAGCGATAGCAGCTAAATCCGTATTAGACGTACCTTGTGCCATTTTTGACGATCCTTGTAGCGGGGCTCCAGCACTTAAGTCCTTGTTCATTATTAATTAGTCCAAAACTCTTCACTAAATTGTCAACTATTAATCACTAATGTCTCTATTTATCGCAAATAACACTATGCACTTATATCTATTCCAGTAGACACTTAAGAACTCTCACACTATTTTTTTTTTTTAAATGAAACACTAGTAAAATCGGGGTCACCAATTATAGGCTCCTATTAAATATGTAAAAATTAAATAATTTGTTTAATTTAAAATATTCTTGAGTGCCTATTTTGTTATAGTGTGAGGGTCCTAATCTACTGGGAGCACCGCCACTGATCTTCAATAATAAATTGTTCTATATAATTAAATTTAACTTTTATTAACGAATTAATTTTCAATAACTAAACAATACGTATACGCGTGAGGACCAGTGCGCAGTAACTGACCACACGCCATTCATTCGTCGCTCTCATACAAAATCGCTGACACATAACAGTCCCACTTACATTGTGTCTCTACAGTCCTATTCTTTTTTGTATTGGTGCCGGGAACCACACGGCAATTACTTTAAAAAATTTGAAATTAACGAGTGTTTTTGTACTTAGGTAGATTGCCTCATTATAGATACAAAACTTGAAACAAAATTGGAATATGGCAATACAAACCAAAAACGATCATATGATTTTTAGAGTTGATGCTTGTCTATGGAGTAGTAGTAATGACATTTCAAACGTCTATCTGACATTGATTGATTTAAATTATGACATTGACATCTATAATGCGTATAACCTCAAATCAAAATATGAAAAACAAAAGTGAAAATAGATAAAAGGGAAAAATAATATAAATTTCACGATGTTTTTTCTTTATTTGATGAGCATTTTATCAATAGTCGTACAGGCTGTATTTGTAACTTTAGCTATCGGTAAGTAAGACATTCTTTTATTTTAAATTTGTTGATCTTTTATAAATGGTTAGCTGTTTAAAAATGATCATTAATAATATTAATTACCTACCATCGACTTATGTTGCTTTCTTTTTGATACGAAGGAAGTACACACAGCTCAGGAAATACCTGGACCACCACCTATACACCTATTAAGGCTATCTCTTGAACCCACTATACCAAAATTATTAAAAAAAATATCTCGCCTTTATTATTAGGTCTAAAATGATATTATAATTTTATATGTAATAACATTATAAAAATTCTTTTGGCAGCATCCGGTCTATACTATTTGGCAGAGTTGGTGGAGGAATATACAGTCACAGCCAAATATGTTATATCATGGACTGTAGTGGTAATTATTTACATAATAATTATAAAATATTAATATTTAAAATTTAAACTTTTGAACAAAATCTATACACATATTAAAAAGCTGAAGAGTTTGTTTGGTTGAACACACTAATCTCAGGAACTTTTGGTTCGAATTGAAAAATTATTTTTGCCTTGAATAGACCATTTATTGAGGAAGGCTTTAGGCTATATAACATCACGCTGCAACTATATGGTGCAAAGAAATGATGGAAAATGTAAAAAAAAACAGGAAAAATGATTCATCCTTGAGTGCTTCAATGATGCCCAAAATAACTATTCCACGCGGACAGAGTTGCAGGCACAGCTAGCGTTCTGATAAATGTGAATGAGGCGAAAGATGTATGTAGGGGTCGTGACATGAAGTATCTGCATACTATGCCATAATAATAACCTCTATACCTCTTGTGTGACAGAGGCAACAGTCCTGAAAAGTATAATTGGCCACATTCAGTTATTTGGCTTGTTAATAGAATTGAGATTCAAATAGTGACTGGTTACTAGCCCATCGCCTAATAGATATAAGCATAATCTTAAGTTTATAAGCCTATCCCTTAGTCGCCTTATACAACATCTAAGGAAAAAAATTTATAGGTCCTGTCCTGTTTTTCTATTGATTTTGGGAACCACATGATACTTTAATATTTTTTCAGATAACAACAGCTCTCCACATAGGATTGATGATCTTCGATGACTTGCCTCTCCACCTGAACGCGCTAGGTCTGATCCAGCAAACGTTACACTTCATCCTCCTCCGGGAGTTCCCCGTTGTCCGGGTCGCGAACCCAGCGTTCATAGCTGCTGTGGCGACCTTGTTGTTACATCATTATGTCGCTTTCAAATATTTCGGCATGGTGTATTATAATTTCTCTGAGGTAAGAAGAATAAGTACAGTTCATTTCACAATATATGGATAATGTCCGGAATAAACATTATTTATTTTTATTTATTTATTATTACCTATAGGTAATGATATTAAAGGGAAAAATGTTGATAATAGCAATAATTAATTCAATAAGAAAAAGCAAAATTCAATAAGATTTTTCATAATGATATGCTTTTGTTATAAAAAAAATCATTAATTCATTCATATATCCCTTGCTGGGTTGACAGAACCTTGGAAAGACCAAAATGCTGCATTCAGCTGTATGGCTTGATGATGAAATTAAGATCCAAATAGGGACAGGTTGCTAGCCCATCACCTGCAAGAGGAATCCCAAGTTTATTCATTATTCCCCTTTTACGACATCCATGGCAAAGCTATAAAGAGTGGTTTTATACTAATCTATACTTATAAAGCTGAAGAGTTTGTTTGTTTGTTTGAACACACTAACCTCAGGTTCAAATTGAAAAAATATTTTTGTGTTGAATAGACCATTTATCGAGGATGGCTTTAGGCTATATAACATCACGCTGCAAATATAAGGAACAAAGAAATAATGGACAATGTGAAAAAAATAATGGGGAAAATTATTCATCCTTGAGGGCTTCAATGATGCCTTAAATAACTGTTCCACGCGGACGAAGTCGCGGGCGCAGCTGGTGTATAATAAAATATATTTTTTCAGGTATTAGCATACTTCACTCTATGTCTATGGGTGGTACCGTTCGCCCTGTTCGTCTCCCTGTCCGCCAATGACTATGTCTTGCCAACTACCGGAGAGAAGCAGCCGTTACTTGGTAAATCTTTCTATAGCATCATCACATCATCATCCACCTTGCAACAGCCTTTCCTTTAATTGACTCTTACAATGCTTGGGAAGGGGAGCAGCTGGCGCATATAAAAATGTTTGCTGTCAGACCAACATAGATAAAAATAAATAAAAAGAAAAATGACATAAAGCTGTCTTAAAATATCTATGCCCTCCCAAGCAAGTAATTTAAAAAAATAACATAGTAGTTTAAAATCTATAAATTTTCTTGGAATCCTCCGGGAGAAGAGCTCGGGGTCAGTCTATGACCACGATTCTGAATTGGGCAAGTCTGGTTTATACAACAAGCCGCTCCCTTCTGACCTCCACAAATATATGGTAGTTCACCGTATATTTAATTCATTTAATTATTATGTCATATAAATATATTTATCATCTTTGCGTGCCTCTATAAGTAATCCATTGTAATTTAAATATTACAATGGATTACTTATATATCACTAAGTTAACTCTTTTAGTGGGAGCGATATTTCGCGCTCAATTGCAACAAAGGAAAGATCTTTCGCCAAGCTGGTCTTATGCGTGGGGCACGACAAACGATGTTTTGTCGGAGGTTGTATTTATGGTACATGTATTCATGTAAACTTAATATCCAATGTAAATCTAATAATCTATAAAAGATTGCCGTGCCGTGATTGTGTGCCGTGTGGTTCCCGGCACCAATAAAAAAAAGAATAGGACCACTCCATCTCGTTCCCATGGATGTCGTAAAAGGCGACTAAGGGTAAGGCTTATAAACACGGGATTCTTCTTTTAGGCGATGGGCTAGCAACCTGTCACTATTTGAATCTCAATTCCATCATAAAGCCAAACAGCTTAACGTGGCCTATCAGTCTTTTCAAGACTGTTGGCTCTGTCTACCCCGCGGGGGATATAGACGTGATTATATGTATGTATGTATCTAATAATCTATTCAAAAATGCTATTGGCTGAGCGCGTCGCATTCTCAGCTGTGATTGGCCGATGGCGTGTGACGTAAGTGATTGTCGCCAAATTAATTTTTTTAAATTTTTGTTACAGGTGACAACAATGTGGTCACAGATTATCTATCGCGCAAGGCGAAGCGGTATAGTCTATTGTCTTTCTTCAGTTTTGCAAAAGATTCCATACTACCACAGCGTAATAAGAAAGCGTTTTGAAATGTCAGAACAAAATGGCGGATTTAAAACTTTTAACTTGAAAGAAACCGAAATGTAACGGTTTCTTATAACCGGTTACATTTCGATATAACCATAGTGGTATGGTTTATGCTAAAGAAATCGTTTCATAGGTCATACATACATTATAATCACGCCTCTTTGACAGAGCGGTAAACTTAACTAATTTAACTAATTAAAAAATACATTACGATAGAACCAGTGTGTCAATTCAATTCAAAATACGGGTTTTAAAGGTATTATTATATGAACTCATTTAGTGAACGAGTGTCTCATGCTTTTGCAAAGATTACGCCAAAATATTTTATGAAATCTGAAAAAATTCATATATCATTTTCCCAAACGAATCATTACCAAATTTACATTTCGCAAATAAGTACCCTAATGTAACACATTATTATTTTGCCATGTCAGAAATGGGTCATAGGGTCATAGGCTCAAAAAAATCCTGGCTAGACGATGTTAAAGATGATAATTGTGCCAATGGACTTAAAACTGAGGATGTCCGCGACTGGACATAGATAAGTAATAGAATTAAACATCCGAATGCTTACCCTGAACTCTAAAGTAAAAATTGTGATATGTAACTTTGACAATGTTTTTTTTTGGCTAAATGGATTTGCGTATGATTGTTTGTGATATGTATTTAACTACAGTGAATGGGTAATGGCGGATAATATTAGTCGCCTGTTATTCCTGTAGGATTATTGACTCGTCGTTTTTTTTTGTTAGGTTTAGATATAGTTTCAGTGGAAAGCCTTAATCCCTATTTTCCTTCTGATATTATAAATGCGAAATTAACTCTGCCTGTCTGTTTATACGTGACGCTTTCACGCCTAATCCACTAAACCGATTTCAATGAGTTGACCCTGAGAAAGGACATAAGCTACACACAAAAGTGTGTTTGTAAACTCTTTATTGCACAAAAAGACATGTTACAATATAGTTAATGGAAATAAAAAATATGTTTAATAACTTTTTATTGCTAAAGAAGGGAAGTTTATAAAAGGTATTTTCAGTAAACTTTGCGGCGAAAGAAGTCGCAGGCAACAGCTAGTGAGACATAATGTCTTAGCATAGTTTGCGCATGCGCGTGTAAGGTCAATTTACACGCCGTAAGTAAAAATACTCTTTGGATCGAAGTATTATGGCAGAAATGATTGCTGAATGTGGCCTATTAGTATTTTCAAGACTGTTGGCATTGTCTGCCCCGCAAGGGATAAAGGCGTGATTATATATATGTATGATTGCTCCTCGGCGTTCTATCAAACACAACTAATATTTACCCATATATATACCTATTTATTTTTCTTCTCTTAGAAAATAGAATAAAAATCTAAATTCCCGCTTTTTTATGTCTCCTCTTTTTTAACTTTTCTACAATACCGATCTAGTCAAAAAGACAATATTTTGTATATATTATTTTTATACATTCATGTAAATACAATTAATTTTGTTTTATGTAAATATTATTTTTTTCTTAATTTTTGTATACATTGAAAATTTTTGTGTAAGAGATCTTTATTTGTACTTTATACTTACTCATCTAATATCAATTATTGAAAACCTTATAGTGCATACTTTATGAAACTTATCATATATACATATTTGTCATAGAAATTTACAATACAAATGTATAATAATATTCCTGGAAATATATACCTAAATGAAACAGTCACATCTATACCAATATTATAAAGCTGAAAAGTTTGTTTGAACGCGCAAATCTCAGGAACTACTGGTTCGAATTGAAAAATTATTTTTGTGGTAAATAGACCATTTATCGAGGAAGGCTTTAGGCTATATAACATCACGCTGCAAGTATTAGGAGCGAAGAAATAATGGAAAATTTGAAAAAAAAACGGGGTAAATTATTCATCATTGAGGGCTTCAATGATGCCCATAATAACTATTCCACGCGGACGAAGTCGCGGGCACAGCTATATATAATATTGGTGTAGGTATCACCATGTCGTAAACTTTCCATTGTGATTTACTGAAAAAGTCTGTGAACGTTTTTTATAAGAATAAGATTTTCGATTTAGGGATTATTCACATTAGAGGGCAGGCCGTGTTTAAACTCAAACGTGCTTACATCAGAGTGCAGTTTAAGAAAAAAAAAGATTATAACAGGCGCTATTGTATTTTTTTTTTAAAAAAAATATCTGCGACACTACTCCTTTTAACGATTGTAACTCTTTCTGAATAGCACGTATGGACCTTAACCCGTTCTAATGAGAATCATCTTTTAATGTGTGTGTATGTGATATATAAATAAAAAATACTTAAATAGTAACTTTGTCTTTTCATTTATTTAAAAAAAACATTAAAGGCACGCTTTTGTCTTTTAATCCGGATTTACATTACGAAATTAGTGGCTTGAAGACCGAATGTCGGCGATTATATACTCTAGTGAAAGCGCACTGATAGATAATATTGATGATTTTAATTGAGACTGTTCATAGGTTAACCCCCCGAGACAAAAAAAATGTATGTAAAATTTTATTTTTAAATCCTATTTAATTTTCATTAAATTAGTATATTAGTATATTTAAGTAGAAAATTTTCATCTACATACATAGTTTAAATCCTACTACTATTATAAAGGCGAAAGTTTGTATGGATGTTTGTTACTCTTTCACGCAAAAACTACTGAACCGATTACCATGAAATTTGGTATGTAGGTAGCTGAAGACCCAGAATAACACATAGGCTACTTTTTATCCCAGAGTTCCCGCGGGATTGATAGGGTTTCCATGCGGACGAAGTCGCGGGCGGCCTCTAGTTTTTTAATAAAGTCTCTTCACACTGTCTGTCCGTACATACGCTGAAATCTTTAAAACTACCCCTCGTAAGTACCTACATATTTTGTTGCATCAATTATTTAAATATGTGTGTGTACCTACATTTTTCTCGTCAAAATCACTGAAACGATATCCATGAAATTTTGCAAACATATTGTCTGGAGTACCTAGGTACAAATAGCGTACTTTTCACGCGGACAGCGCCGCCCGCGAAAGCTAATAAGAGTAAGAAAATAAAACAGGTGTAGCTTTAAATATATTTTATTATATAAATTAAAGTTTTATATTGCCCCGGCGGCAGCATGAAATCTAATTGATTTTAAACAACATTAACAAGAGTTTCATAATACGCACTTCCGTATTCATTGGTGGCGTTACAGCCGTAGTAACCTGAGTCGGTTTTCTCAATTTTCTTAATGGAGAATCCATTGGCCGCTGTCACCCTGGCGCTCTTCAGCGGCTCGGCGCTGTAAGTGTATGTTAGTTTGGGCGCTGGCAACCCGGAAACCTCGCAAGGTATGGTGATGTCGTCACCCTGTTTAACAGTAGTGATTTTCTCTGGTTTTTTGGTAAACTTTGGAGCACCTGTAAATGAGATATTTTTTGTGAGGACGCTTTAATAATACAAACAAACATACACATACATCACTTCTATATCCCTTGCGGGGTAGACAGAGCCAACAATCTTGGAAAGACTGATAGGCCACGTTTAGCTGTTTGGCTTAATGATTTTATTTTTATTTTATTTTTTATTTATTTTATTTATTTATTTGGAAGACCAACAACCGTTTACAAAAAATAGCGTCACATATGTAAAACAAATGGTCAATTATAGGTCCTCACAGATACAAAACACTAATACAATAAAAAAAAAGGAACATCAATCTCTAAACAATCAACAATAACAATCTATGAGTTAACGTCTAGTTACTAAATTTAAAAGAACTTAATTCTATCGACAGTTAAATATATATAAATTATTGTGATATCATCTCCGGTCAGCCATCAACCACATCGCTTGGAAAGAAGAATTGTATAAGAGTCCGCCTCAATTTAGGAATGCTAAAATCAAAGATATCAATATCAGCGTCTACTGAAATTCGATTGTACAGATGAGCGGTTCTCCATAAATAAGAATTTTGTCTATAATTAGTGTTGACGAAGGGGGTATTAAACAATGGATTACTACGCATAGTTCTAGGTGGGACTTTAAAGCCTATTTTTGCAAGAATATCAGGACAATCAACAATACTATTGATTATTTTGGAGAAAAATATTAAATCTGCCACATTCCTTCTAGTGACTAGAGGAACGAGATGTTGCTTCGCACACAACTCGTCATATTGATCAGAACTATAAGAAATATGTAACTGAAAACATAAATAACGTAAAAATCTTTTTTGAATTGCCTCAATTCTGGAAATATAAATATCATAAATTGGGTTCCAAATCTGACAAGCGTACTCCAGATGGCTCCTTACATAAGTACAGTATAAAATTTTTAAGGTTTTGGCTTTTTTAAAACTTTTGGAATTGCGCATCACAAATCCTAAGGATTTGGAGGCTTTATTAATTATATTGGCAATGTGAGTATCAAATAATAATTTAGAGTCATGAAATACGCCTAAATCACGAATGCCAGACTGTTTTTTCAATTCGGTACCTTTAAGAAAATATCGTGAATTTACTGGTTTACGTTTTCGAGTGAACGTGGCAAACGCACATTTATCAGCGTTTAAATCCAACTTATTACGTAGACAATAGTCGGACAACCGATCTAAGTCCTGTTGAAGTAGCTCAACGTCAACACCGGAAGAAATAGAACGAAAAACTTTCATGTCATCTGCATAACACAAAAGTTGTGATGAATTAAAGCAGCTAGTAATGTCATTGACAAAGACAGTAAAAAGCAAAGGACCAAGCAGTGAACCCTGAGGAACGCCGCTTGGGACAGGAATCCAACTAGAAATATAGTTACTAACCACCACAGCTTGTGATCTATTCTCCAGGTATGAGATAAACCACCTGAGAAGGTCACCACGGATGCCTGAAGCAAACAACTTTCTAATAAGCAAATTATGACTTATTCGATCAAAAGCTTTGCTATAATCGGTATAAATGACGTCAACTTGAGATCCATTATCCATAGATTCGGTAATAAAGTCATTAAGCAGGATTAGGTTAGATGTAGTTGAGCGTCCTCTCAGAAATCCATGTTGTTCAATACTTATTGACTCCTTGAGAACAGAATATATACGTTTATAAGTTAGCCTTTCCAACAATTTTACGATAATACATAGTTTAGAGATCGGTCTAAAATTCTTAACATCAGTCTTAGAGCCTTTTTTCGGAACTGGTGTAATATAGGCCGATTTCCAAATTACCGGAACACAATGCTCACTAAATGATTTGTTGAATAGAATTGAGATAGGTATAGCAATCGCACCAGCGCAGCCAATAAGAAACCGAGCCGGCAATTTATCGGGCCCGGCCGATTTAGACACATCAAGCTGAGTAATCAGATCATACACCTCAACCTCATCAGTTACGATTGAGTGAATGTCACTAACTGTAGCATTCGAGTCAACTAAGGCATTCTGCGAATCAAATGGATCTGGAGCAGAGAAGTTGGAATTGAAGTACTGAGAGAACAACTCACAAATCGCTTCACCTGTATTAGCTTCAACATCCTCATACTTGACACAGCTAGGCATGGCATTCAAGTTAGATTTAGATTTAAAGTAGGCCCAAAATTGTTTTGGAGATCGACCTATTGAATCTTCAACCAACGCGATATACGACTCAAAACAGGAACGCTCCAATCGCTTCACTCTGTCCCTAAGAATCTGAAAAGACTGCAAATCAGCAAAATTACCATAGACCTTATATTTACGATAAAACTTATGCTTTTCTTTAATAGCTTTTTTTAAGGCAGATGAATACCAAATAGGGAAATTTTCAGATGATATTAATTTAGTAGGTATGTATTTATCCCGCAATCTGTGAAAGAAGTCGTAAAAATAATTAGTCGCCTCCTCAAGCGATCCACTAGACAATTCAAATTCCCAATCAACCAACAATAATTCCCGAGTAATATTATCGTAATCACCCTTGTTAAATAAATATTTGAGTAAAGGGGCAGGTTTTAGTGGCTTAACTTCAATAAACTCCACAAATATATCTAAAGCAGGATGATTTTTATCCATAGGTACTAACGGAGCGGGACATTCAGCGACAGATACACTGTCATTACAAAGCACTAAATCAAGTATTCTATGATAATCATTCTGAATTCCATTGTACTGGTGCAAGTTGTGGAATGCTATCTCGTCAACCAGGAATGTTTCGTCAGGTCTAGAAAAATTAGTAGGTAAAAGATGTGCTGTAGTATCCGTAGACAGGGTCCACTTGATATCGCTCATGTTGAAATCCCCAATAATTAAATACTTATTCGATTCACAGAAAGAAGCCATATTATCATTTAGCCCTTGAAAAAAATTATGCAATTGTTGCGAAAATGTATAGCCCTGATTCTGTACGCAAAGATAAAGTACGCACAAATACAATTTGAATTTACTTTGCGGTATTTTTAGGCTAATCCATAGATCCTCCGCACAAGAATTCAGAGAAGTTTCTTGTTGTGCAACTAAGTCCTTACGAACGGCAATAAGAACACCGCCACCCAACGTCTGACCCGTCAACACATAATCACGATCCCGCCGCCACACTACATACCTGCCGTCAAATAACTCACCGTCCTGAATACTATCTAATAACCATGTTTCCGTCAAGACTATAACATGGTACATATTGATTGAACAAATGTTACGATAAAATGTTTCAGTTTTCGTTCGTAGACCACGCACATTCTGATAATAAATGCATAATTTCTCAGTACTGTTACAATGAGTCAAATTAGCCATAATCGTACTTTAAATTATGTAGCATTAAAGTAAATAACAAAATATAAATAAAACCTACGTATGTGCATGGAATACGAAATGTGCAATCAAAATAAAATATTATTATGTTGTTATGCAGGTCATTGATGTAAACATGTTCGCCTGCGACAGGTAACAAAAATAGAAAGAAACAACAAAAGCAAATGGTCATTTGCGAAAAAAGGATACATAAAGTGATAAATGCTACGATCCGAGCGCAAACAGTGTATAGAAAGCGGGTAGGGATGCGTCGACGCAGAGAACAAAAGACAATCAATAGGCCGGTAACGACGCCAGCGTTAATAAACATTTTATAATTTTTAAACAAACGATGCAATTTTTGGCTGACGAAATAATATTGTATATGAGAAGAAAACAAAAACATGTATATAAACAGAGATATTTTTAAATCAACAAAAATCCCTAGACTTTTCAAAAAACAGATTATTTTAAACCATTTAAATCGGATTCACTATTAATAATAATAACTCGCGAAGTGTCAGATTTGCGAACATGTATTTTTCCAAATTTAACCCAAATATACTTATAGTCCTTAGCTTTTAAGGTTGTCTTGCACAAAGTGAGAAGATTTTTAGACTGACTCGTAAGATGGTCATTAACAAATACCCGGCCATCTGTCTTTGAGAATCCAAGGTCCCTAGCTAGAAGGATTTTATTTGCACGTGCCGCAGCAATAAAATTTTCTTTAGTATATCTATTGGTGAAAGTGGCAATAATTGACTTTTCCTTAGCACCAAAAACTGGAACTCTGGTTATGTAACCGATAGACTCCTTCGAGAAGTTAAAGTTAATAGATCGACAAATGGATTCCATAATTGAAAATAAATTTTCATCTTTTTTCAGAGGGATTCCCTTTATTTCAACATTGCTTAGTCTTGCCCTTTGCTCGAATGCAGCCAATTTTCCATTTACCAAATTTAATTCATGGTGGACCTTATTTATGCCAGTCTGAACATCCTCAATCACCAATAACTTGCCTTCGAGAGCTTCAATCCTTTGAGCATGCTCAGTAATAGCCGCACTATTGTATTCAAGCGAATGCTTAAGATCACCCAATTCTTCCCTGATGCATTTGATATCCCTTTGCAAAGCTGGGAGACCTGATAGCTGACTCTTAACATCGCGCAGTTCGGCAAGAATAGTATCAAGCGTAACTGTGTTACTAGTGGGTATAGTGGGTGGTGTAGGCGACAGCCTTCTGCACATAGGACACTTCCAGGCAGCTCTTCTATCCGTGCCCAGCTTCCTGTATCCAGCCTCAGTGATATTTGCACAACTGAAGTCCAAGTGTCTCTTGCAATGCATACACTGCACGCCATCACTAAATGACGCGTCACAAACGGAACACTTCATCATCTTTGAAATTTTTTTTTAATAAATAACTAATAAAATTCTAAAAGAGAAAATGTTGATGAACAATGGAATTTAGATATAACCGTAGCACGTCCGTATAGCAGAGATCGATGATCGGTACTGATGATATGAATGAATATGATGATGATGATAGAATTAAGATTTTAAATAGTGGCAGGTTGCTAGCCTGTCGCCTAAAAGAACAATCCAAAGTTTATAAGCCAGGCCTTAGTCTTCTTTTACGACATGACGTTAGTGATGACGCAACAGGGGTAGGTAGAATAAGATATCCCACCAAAAGCATTCTGAAAAAATGTAGCCAAGTCGTAAAAGTAGTTGCTTGTTTATCTCTAAAATGTAAAGAAATCTAGACAAAGGTCGTGCTAAGTCTTAAAGTTCCTTATAGCGATTTACATACAAACATACATACATATAATCACGTCTATATCCCTTGCGGGGTAGACAGAGCCAACAGTCCTGAGCGGACTGATAGGCCACGTTTAGCTATTTGGCTTTAAGATAGAATTGAGATTCGAATAGTGACAAGTTGCTAGCCTGTCGCCTAAAAAAGGAATCTCAAGTTTGTAAGCCTATCCCTTACAGCGATTTCTTTATTATTATACTTAGTTAATGTTATGACTGGGTTTGTTGAACATTCTTTTTACGTTAGTGGGTATAAATCTTCGGTTAGATCTCTTCCTCCTGACTTTAGTCCGGGTTGCATCCTCATCACTCTTTAGAGGAGCCCGGGGTATGCTCTTGACCATGGATCCTGGATTGGGCGAGTCAGGTATTTGACACGAAGCGACTCCCGTCTGACCTCCGTAACCTTTGCTGGGGATCCAAACCCGTTTTGGATCATATGGTTACAAATCCAGTTGCCTGAATGTGCAAGTATCCTCACGATGTTTTCCCTCGCCGTAAGAGCATCGGTTAGTTATCAAACTAATGTACACAACTTTGAAAATAGTCATTGGTACATTGCCGCGGTGGGATTCGAACCTGTGCTTTCATGGGCAATTGCGTTTTGGTCAGGCATCTTACCGATTCGACCAACGACTCTCGAGAAATCTTCAGAATAGAATTGTTTTCAAAATTGGATACAAGGTATCACTTTTTGACGTCACATCACTTAAATCTAATTAAAACTACTACCGCTTCCAAAGCGCATGTGTAGAAGAAGCGGCGGAACAAACTGCACTGCAGCATTTTCATCGGACATCAATTTACAAATATAGATCTCTTAAAACTACATCGCAGAAGAATGCACATTGTCTACATTAAAAAACATGAATGAATGTAGAACTAATTATATCCATACGAATATTTCGTCAAATAAAAAAAGATAAAATAAAATATGTACACACTGTACAAATTATGTTAACACCATGTCAAAAATGCAAAAGCATTTAAGAGGCCACTACGAGTATGTCAAGCTCGGGCCACACATGTTCATCACTAGGTACATAGTATAAAACAAAGTCGCTATTTTAGTCTGTTTGTCTGTATGCTTAAATCTTTAAAATTACGCAACGGATTTTGATGCGGTTTTTTGTAACAGGTAGAGTGATTCAAGAGGAAAATTTTTATGTATAACAACATTTATTATAATTTTGCACCCGTGCGAAGAAGGCGGGTCGCTAGTCATTAATATAATCCTCCGTGCTGTAATAAGCTTCCATAAAAAAACTTCAAGACCAAATTGTCTTACCAACGACAGTCAACTTCATGGTGTGCTCCTGTTTTTTCCCGACCTCGTTGTCCACCGCGCACCTGTAGACGCCCTCGTCCTCAGGCAGCACTCCCCTGATCAGCAGCCGCTTGCCCACGCTCCTGTTGTACCTGGTGATGCGCGCTCCCGGCTCGTTGTTTACGTCCTTCCCGTCTTTGAACCAGTCCGGGTGGGCTAGGGGGCTGGAATGGTTATTTATTTATAGGAGAGATTTCCGTGTGGTTCTCGGCATTTTAGTATACGATTTAAATATCTATACCATGGATGTCGTAAAAGGCGACTATAGGTATCGATAGTAAACTTTAGATTCTTCTTTTAGGTGATGGGCTAAGAAGCCTGTTACTATTTGAATCTCAATTCCATCATTAGGTCATACAGCTGAACGCGCCCTTACGGTATTTTTTGAGACTGTTGGCTCTGTTTACCCCGCAAGGGATATAGACGTGATTATATATACGTATGTGTGTTCTTGGAGAAGGGCTTTTATCATAATATTATCATCTAATCTCAGGTCAAGACTACTCGAAACCGACTAGCTTCCATTAAAAGATAAACTAGTCTCTCTTCTGTCATCATCTCATTGTATCATCTTAACTGTAAGTGCCTAAAGTTGCAGGTCTTTCAATGATGATTTCCCTAGTATAGACACGTCTATATCTCTTGCGGTATAGACAGAGCCAACAGTCTCTGAAAAACTGAAAGGCCACGTTCAGCTTTATGGTTTCATGATGGAATTGAGATTCAAATAAAGACAGGTGCTTCCCAACCGCTTACCTGAAGAATCCCAAATTATCCTTATTAGCCGTTCACGTCCATGGGAAATATGTGAAATGGTTCTATTCTTAAGTGCCGAAAACCACACGGCACAGTAACAGTTACAGCAAAAAGTCGTATGGTTGTATAACTAAAGGGAACTGTTTCAATACTCTCGACGGCCTCTGTGGCGCAGCGGTATTACGCTTGTCTGTGACACCGGAGGTCCCGGATTCGAATCCCGGCCAGGGCATGATGAGAAAAGAACTTTTTCTGATTGGCTTGGGTCTTGGATGTTTATCTATATAAGTATTTATTATAAAATATAGTATCGTTGAGTTAGTATCTCAAAACACAAGTCTCGAACTTACTTCGAGGCTAACTCAATCTGTGTAATTTGTCCCGTATATATTTATATTTATTTATTTAATACTCACTTGCCACCATAAATACAGTACAAGAAGATCATATCTCCGACCCTGGCCGTGGTGTCTGGACTAGCGTACTGCAGCACCACCTCGTGGTCCTGGGGCTTGGTGTCCTTCTTCAGGGAGCTGATGAAGTGTTCGGCTAGAACCACGGGTTTGTCCACGGCTGGTGAAGACGCTAGGCAGACGTATTTGAAACGCTCGCTCGCCTGTGTAAGAAAATCTCATGATGATTAAGGCCGTCTAGATTGTTGGGTCTGTCTCTCATCTCTGCGTGTTAGGTTGTATCCTTCACAGGAGTTTTTCGGGGCCCGGGGTACGCCTTCCGACTTTTCACCCTCCATTTTGTACGGTTTTCCGCGTCCTCAGATTTCAGTCCATTGGACAGGACGGTGTACATTTTCCGCGCGATAATAACAACGTCGCGCGATTAAAGTTTACTTACATACATACATACATACATATAGTCACGTCTATATCCCTTACGGGGCAGACAGAGCCAATAGTCCCGAAAAGACAGAATGGCCACGTTCAGCTGCTCGGCTTAATGATGGAATTGAGATCCAAATAGTGACAGGTTGCTAGCCCATCGCCTAACAAAAGAATCACAAGTATGTAAGCCTATCCCTTATTCGCCTTTTACGACATCCATGGGAAAGAAATAGAGTGGTCGTATTCTTTTTTGTATTGTTGCCGGGAACCACACGGCACTTACTTTCTTACTTTACTTACATCATCTTCAGTAACGTTGGCGAAGTACAGGGCTCCATCGGGCCCTACAGTGATCCTCGCGTCTTGAATTTCCCCTGACACGATGGGGTCGGCAGCCTGCAGACTCCTCCATTCTATGTCTGGCTTGGGGTAAGCTTTGGGAGCTGGACAGTCCAGCTTAAAAGTTCTGCCTTCGATCTGAGGGGAAATGCGGACATTATGATTAGGTTGAAATAGAGAATCATTGCAATTTGGGAGTTGAATCGGAGGTGAATGAAAGGAATGGTTAAGGTGTCCGGTTAAAATGCGTAAGTAAAATGCGTAACAGGTTCAAATCCTACCTCGGCCATGTTCCATTGACTCTTTTCTAAGACATCTCAACGGCCTCTGTGGCTCAGCGGTAGTACGCTTGTCTGTGACACCGGAGGTCCCGGGTTCGAATCCCGGTCAGGGCATGATGAGAAAAGAACTTTTTCTGATTGGCCTGGGTCTTGGATGTTTATCTATATAAGTATTTATTATAAAATATAGTATCGTTGAGTTAGTATCTCGTAACCTCGTAACACAAGTTTCGAACTTACTTCGAGGCTAACTCAATCAGTGTAATTTGTCCCGTATATATTTATTATTATTATATTATTATCTCTTTCTCATGGATGTCGTTAAAGGCGACTAAGGGATAGGCTTATATACTTGGGATTCCTTTTTTAGGCGACGAGTTAGCAACCTGTCACTATTTGAATCTCAATTTCATCATCAAGCCAAACGGCTGAACGTGGCCTGTCAGTCTTTTCAAGACTGTTGGCTTTGTCTACACCGCAAGGAATATAGACGTGATTATATGTTTGTACTAGAGGCCGCCCGCGACTTCGTCCGCATGGAAACCCTATCAATCCCGCGGGAACTCTGGGATAAAATGTAGCCTATGTGTTATTCTGGGTCTTCAGCTACCTACATACCAAATTTCATGGTAATCGGTTCAGTAGTTTTTGCGTGAAAGAGTAACAAACATCCATACAAACTTTCGCCTTTATAATAGTAGTAGGATGTATGTAAGTTTCCATACCGGAGTGTGTTTCTGGACTTCATATTTCTGGGCTTCCAAATACGTCCTGCGAATTTGAATGACCCTGGTGGATGCTGTTCCGTATTGGCTCTCACCCAAGCACTGGTAAGCACCTTCGTCGGAGATGGAAGGTCGCAGGAAGACCAGGGTACCTTCGTTCTGACGCTGGACAATGTTGGCGTTATCTTTCAGGTTAAGTGGTTGCCCGTTTTTGGTCCATTTGTATCTGTCATAGTAAAAATATTAATTTCAATCGTTTTTAACAGACTTTACAGAAGGAGGTTCTTAATTCGACCGCATTTGTTTTTTTTTTAAGTTACAGCATATCTCCGGCATTTATAACCAGATTAGAAAAATTCATTATTTTGCATTCAAAATAGTTAAATGTCCGATTGGGCCCATCAAAATGTGGTTAAGGTCTGTCATAAATGTGGAAGATATTCCAGGGAACTCTTCAAAGTCAGCAGAATGAGCGCTGCAATTAAGTTAATATGTAAATATTCTAAACTAATATTATAAAGCTGAAGAGTTTGTTTGTTTGAACGCGCTTATCTCAGGAACTACTGGTTCGAATTGAATAATTATTTTTGCGTTGAATAGACCATTTATCGAGGAAGGCTTATAACATCATGTCTGTAACTTCAAAATTCAAATCCATACCCATCCCTGTAATAAACTAGCTCACGTACCTGCGCTGTGTAATTGTCCTTATTTAACTCGGGAAAAAGCGGTAAAATACTTAGGTGTAATTATTGATGAAGGTCTCAGCTGGGAGCCACAAATATCTGAACTAGCAAAGAGAATACGCAGGCTGATTTATGTCTTTAAACTTCTACGCAATGTGGCTGGTGACGATGTTCTGAATCTAAGTTACAAATCCCTGTGTGAAAGCATTCTCTCATACTGCATTTGTTCATGGGGCGGTGCATCAAAAACGTATCTAATTGAATAGAGAGGGCTCAACGAGCTATTTTAAAAGTTATGAAGCATTTGCCTTTTAGATATCCAACTACTGAATTATATCTATCCTGTAATGTATTAACCGTTAGGAAACTGTATATTTATCATTGTTTACGTAGATACCATAGATGTAATGTGCCTCAGTTATCTATCTGTACAAAGAGAGTATCAAAAGTACCCGTACCTTGGGTTAATACAGTTTTTGCGAAGAAAGGTTATGACTATTGTGCTCCAAAGACTTATAATAAATTATATACTTAAAAATGTCAAAACAATAAGAAAATGTAGTAATCACGAATTCAAAAATGTTTTGATACAGAGATTAAAAACTATGGATTATGATGCTGTAGAAGATCTCTTCGTAAATGTAGTTTAACCAACCAGTATATTATTATGTGAAATGGTAGTTTTGAGTTTCTTTATCTTTTATTTTTTAAATGCTTTATATATTATTTTGTGATATTTATTTGATAATTTCAAATTGTATCAACAGTGTGGGAAGTCTGAGGTCTGTAGCACAGTTTTAACTAACACAGACTTCAGGGTTCATGTTATCTGTACGAGTAATTTTATCAAATAAATATTTATTTATTATTATTATTTATTATCACGCTGCAACTATAAGGAGCAAAGAAATAATGAAAAAGTGAAAAAAAAACGGGGAAAATTATTCATCCTTGATCATTCAAGCCAAATGATGCGCTAAATAACTATTCCACGCGGACGAAGTCGCGGGCACAGCTAGTGGTGTATATGGCAAAGGCCTTCTCTCACAATAAGAAGGGTGGCCATAATACAAATACACATTTATCTTTGTCAGTGACTACCAGTACAGTCAGCAACGTATTTATTTCTAACTTTTTAGTATTTTTTTAAATCGGTTTAAATTTTTTTTTTATACCTAATAAAGTTCCGCATTGTCCATGTTTTTTTTTCTAAATTTTCATACAGTAACTACCTAACTTTTAGTTTCAAACTAGTTTTTGCAAGTTGCTCTGCACGCGTTAAACTAAATACCTCTCTCTGGTTTTTCCATCTGCGAGGAAATTTTATCCCTATGTTTGACCTCAGAAAATTATCTACTTACAAAATCTATGTACAAACGCTTATTTATTTATTTCCACGCTAAAAATAACATTGACCTCCGTAACCATGTTAGGTCATGGTAAAATCTGCACTAGTTTAATGAGCCTATTCCCCTTTGTCGCATGTTACGACGTTCATGGGAAAGAGATGGAGTGGTTCTATTCTTTTTCTTTTGGTGCCGGGAACCACAAAGCACTATCTGTACTAATAATAATAAAAAAAAAACTAAAAAACTACGCTTTTATTGCTAATCAAACTAAAAAATAGAAAATAAAAATTAATGACAAAGGAATTCAGTAGTAGCAAGTCGAACAATCAGTTATAGTCAGTTGTAGTAGTAATTACCTCGGATTAAAATTATAACAAAATTTAATTTATAAAGAAAACAATTTAAATCAGAGTAAAAAGCGTGGGGTGCCTGATGTAGTAAATATTAAAATCATTCTATTAGCATATATTTATGACAAGAGAGTTATGAAAATGAAGTAAAATGCACCCCACGCTTTTTACTCTGATTTAAATTGTTTTGTTTATAAATTTAATTTTGTTATAATTTTAATCCGAGGTAATTACTACTACAACTGACTATAACTGATTGTTCGACTTGCTACTACTGAATTCCTTTGTCATTAATTTTTATTTTCTATTTTTTAGTTTGATTAGCAATAAAAGCGTAGTTTTTTAGTTTTTTTATACAATTATTTTTTGGAAGTTAACACTTCTGGTATAACTATCTTACTAGAAAAGACTTTCGCAACCATGCGCCCATCGCCGGAGGTTTTCACAACTAACTTTCTTAAAGTTATATGTGGCCTGATTGGATTAAATCTCATAATATTCCCATCATCATGATTCTTTTTAAGGCGATGGGCTTGCAACCTGTCACTATTTGAATCTCAATTCTATCTTAAAGCCAAATAGCTGAACGTGGCCTATCAGTCTTTACAAGACTGTTGGCTCTGTCTACCCCGCAAGGGATATAGACGTGATTATATGTATGTATGATGATTGTTAAACCCAGTTGAAAAGAATTTTATAGTGATAAATCACTGTTAATAATATTTTTGACTATCCAGCAAACGTAATAATTTTCGATTGTGGCCTTGCCAGGAATCAAACTACAAGATTAAGAGGCAGATTGATACAGGAACAAAAATATTTCAAACATACCTCCACTGCCTTTACAACCAGGAACGCAACAAAGTTTATCTGAAGACATCGTGGCACTTTTGTTGTAAAATCTGTCTTTCACAAAAACAAACACAAACTTGGGACTCCTATCTCAAATAATAAGGTACTTTTTACAGGAGTCCTATCTCAAAATATCTGCACAACACAGTAAACACAGTCAGAGTCCAATCTCAGATGATAAAATCACACGAATATCCGGAAGAACAAAGCTCGACTCAACGGAATATTCCAAACTCCAAATAACGACAAGTTATCAGCACAAAACAAAGTGCAAATAGGTAAATACACAGGCACCGGTAAAAAACAACAGAAAGAAAGTTTACAGGTGTTCGAATCGAATTCAATCAAAACTTACTGCAAAACTTATTTGACATAAAAAACTGTCACTCATTTTCCAAACGAGTATTACAGTGTTGCTATTATAAATAGGCAAAAGATACCTAATGTTAATTCAAGAATTGCATTAATATGTTAAATACGTATTAAATATCGCAAAGTTCTGTAGGTAGTAACTTTATTCTTGTATTTTTGTAAATTTAGTTGTTCAATTTTCATTTATTACTTTTGTTTTATTACTTATATATTTTTTATTGTTTTAAAATATTCTACTAATTCTACTATGGTTTCTAATGGTAATTCTAAATGGAGCAATGCGATGAAATAAAGAAGCCTCAGGTTAATAGTAACATTATATGGAAATATATTACATCTCTTTTTGACTCATTATACGTCAGAACTTCTTGGTTTCTTGTATGGAGATTACTGGCACTGGTGCTATCTCTGTCTCTCTTACTCTCATACGAAGGATCTAAAAATGAATTTATTAATCCTGGCAGTTTTAATAAGGATAATGAAAAACTCTTATCAAAATATTGCATTGTCATCGGTCCTTGATACGTGTGCAAAGTTCCAAGTTGATCAGACGTTTAGAAATCAGTGAAAATTAAGCTCAAAGATTCCGTTACATACATACATACATACAACCCAAGCTAATATAAAAGCGTAGTAAAAATGAAAACTTCCTCTGTCTGTCTGTAACACTTTCACGCTTAAACTACTGAAGCAATTTTTGATGAACTACATTTTATTATATCATAGATTTTGTACATACATAAAATTATGCCTTTATCCAAAAAAATAATAGGACCACTCCATCTCTTTCCCATGGATGTCGTAAAAGGCGACTAGGGGATAGGTTTATAAACTTGGGATTCTTCTTTTAGGCGACGGGCTAGCAACCTGTCACTATTTGAATCTCAATTCTATCAGATTTTTCAAGACTGTTGGCACTGTCTATCCCGCAAGGGATAAAGATATAAGTATGTATGTATGTTACTTGAACAATTTTCCGTCTCCGCTGGCAGTAACACATTCTACAGCAAAAGGCGTTCCCTCTCTGAATAGGACCTCCTGAGGCGCCTCCTTCAGGACCGGGAGATTGTTTACTGGCTGGCTAGAGGCTGAAAAAATATTTGTTTTTTATATTTTTTCAACTTTTTCAGTTAATTTTATATTAGTTAGTTGTTAAAGTCAGTCAAAGCAAGCAGGGTTTCTTTTTTGTTTTTTTTTCCTGTCAAATTGGTTTTAAATTTTTTTTTAAAAAGTTTAAAGAATTAAGTTTTTATTTGATTGTGCCATACAATAAAATATAATCTTAATTCTTTTAACTTTGGAAATGCCATGAATGTTTTGAGACGACTAATGGAAAAAGAATATTAATCTTATGCAACATAAAGAATGATCAAATGCGGGATAGGTTGCGAGGTTCAGATGGGAGTTAGCTGTATTGGAATGCAGTGTAAAAACCTGACTTACACAATTCAGGATCATTATCAAAATGCGCACCGTGGACTCCTCTACAGAGCCGTAAGGAAGTACCGGGACGCCAGGAGAAAAAAGAATTAAATCAAATAAAAAAAAAAGATAGGTAGGTACTCACCAACAGCCAATAACCCTAACACCACACACGCACGAATAACACTCATCGTTCTAAAACAAAATTAATAAAAAAGAAATAAAATATCTACTTATAAGTAGGTAATAATTAACAAAATATGAAGGAATTAGTGGTTTTTCTTATTATTTTAAAAGATTATAAAGCTGTATGTCAAGACAACAATGCTTCAAGAAAAAAAAATAAACGCACCCAGAAAGGAGTGCAGATTTTGCCAGACTGTAAGTCGCAAAGCGCGGGAACCCATTTTATACAAGCTTAGTGGTGAGACAAAAAAAAAAAAACAACTTATGTCACTCTAGGTAGGCAAGTACTTATCGCATCACCACAAAATAGGTATACCTCATCACATTGTGTCTTTCCATATAATGTACTACCTTTTGCCCGCGACTTCGTCCGTTTGGTCTTCTACCTCTCTATTATGCAACAAGCTGTGCCCGCAACTTCGTCCGCGTGGAAAAGTTATTTTGGGCATCATTAAAGCCCTCAAGGATGAATTATTTTCCCCGTGTTTTCACATATTCCATTATTTCTTTGCTCCTTATAGTTGCAGCGTGATAATATATAGCCTAAAGCCTTCCTCGATAAGGGGTCTAGTCAACGCAAAAATATTTTTTCAAGTCGAACCAGTAGTTTCTGAGATTAGCGCGTTCAAACAAACTCTTCAGCTTTATAATATTAGTATAGATAAAATGTAGTTCTTAAAAAATTGGTTTAGTAGTTTAAGGGTGAAAGTGTTACAAACAGACAGGAAGTTTTAATTTTTCTTATTAGTACAGATACTCCTATGTGGATCCCGGCACCAAAAGAAAAAGAATAGGACCACTCCATCTCTTTCCCATGAACGTCGTAACAGGCGACAAAGGGTAATAGGCACAATAAACTAGTGCAGATTTTACCATGACCTAACATGTTTACGGAGGTCAGTATGTTATTTTTAGCGTGTAAATAAATAAATAAGCGTTTGCATACATGTCAATGTTTTATTTGATCATCCATTTTTATTGTCAGGCTAGCTTTAGGTATTTAAATCTGAACAATGAACATGCCTCAGGTGTTAAGGAAAACATGTTTCCTTATTATTTACTTGGCGGCGGTGAATCCCAGCCGTGAATGGTATGATACATGCATGCATACAGGTTCATACATGTAGGTATGTAACTAAATAAAATGTAACTAATAAAATATAATTATAAAAAACTTTTAAATCAAGCTTTTATTTAAGTGTCCTAAAACGATCAAAATAACATTTTTAATTACATTCATTTATGATTTTGCAGAATTGAAATTAAAAAGCTTGTCGCGATAATTTCAATAAAGAATACTAATTCTTTTGATAAAAAGCGAATAAAGATTTTATTCTATTCTATAAACTAGCTGTGCCCGCGACTTCGTCCGCGTGGAATAGTTATTTTGGGCATCATTGGAGCCCTTAAGGATGAATAATTTTCCCCGTTTGTTTTTCACATTTTCCATTTTTTCTTTGATCCTTATAGTTGCAGCATGATGTTACCTATAGCCTAAAGCCTTCCTCGATACATGGTCTATTCGACGCAAAAATAAATTTTCAATTCGGACCGGTAGTTTCTGAGATTAGCGCGTTCAAACAAACAAACTCTTCAGCTGTGATGAATGATTAAATAAATTCTTCTCTTGCCGCGTAATATGTAAGAGTCAGTCAATGGAAAGCCTGAAGTAGAACAATAGGATTCATCTTTATGGCGGCAGGTTCATTCTGTCGGCTGCTCATCCGGTACAGAAACATTTGTCGAAGTTAAGTTTCAGAACCGCTCCAAAGAGTAGGTAATAGCAATGCAGTGTTGCTCTAGCAACCTGTCCATTGTCAGAGAATGCTGCAGTGCAGTTTGTTACCAAATTATTTGCACTGACGCTTTGGAAGCGGCAGTAAACATACTTTAAAGTGAGTAATTTATTTGACGTCAACCAATGTTGTGAAACCAAAACGATATAACAATTAACAAGTGATGTTTGAAATGTTCCTTAATAATGAATAAAAAATTGAATTTGATTCCATCACTGGGCCATTCAGCTGAGCAGTCTATTCGAGAAGTTGCCTCTGTCTTCCCCGTAAGCGATGAAGACGCGACAATTGAAGGACGCCTATACGGTTTTACACGATATATACTCGTATGTATGTATACTTATATATCGTGTATACAAAGGAATGTTCTAGCTTTTCCCAAGGGCTTTTTTATACATATATACATTCATATAATCACGTCTATATCCCTTGCGGGGTAGACAGAGCCAACAGTCTTGTAAAGACTGATAGGCCACATTCAGCTATTTGGCTTTAAGATAGAATTGAGATTCAAACAGTGACAGGTTGCAAGCCCATCGCCTAAAAAAGAATCATGATGATGAGAATATTATGAGATTTAATCCAATCAGGCCACATATAACTTTAAGAAAGTTAGTTGTGAAAACCTCCGGCGATGGGCGCATGGTTGCGAAAGTCTTTTCTAGTAAGATAGTTATACTAGAAGTGTTAACTTCCAAAAAATAATTGTATAAAAAAACTAAAAAACTACGCGTTTTATTGCTAATCGAACTAAAAAATAGAAAATAAATAATAGTTTAAAAAAACTAAAAAACTACGCTTTTATTGCTAATCAAACTAAAAAATAGAAAATAAAAATTTATGACAAAGGAATTATAAAACAGTAGTAGCAAGTCGAACAATCAGTTATAGTCAATTACCTCCGATTAAAATTATAACAAAATTAAATTTATAAACAAAACAATTTAAATCTGAGTAAAAAGCGTGGGGTGCATTTTACTTCATTTTCATAACTCTCTTGTCATAAATATATGCTAATAGAATGATTTTAATATTTACTACATCAGGCACCCCACGCTTTTTACTCAGATTCCTTTGTCATAAATTTTTATTTTCTATTTTTTAGTTTGATTAGCAATAAAAGCGTGGTTTTTTAGTTTTTTTTAAACTATTATTTTTCTATTGGTTAAATATCCAAACACACACACACAGACACGAATGTGTCTGGAACCACACGGCACTTTTTTTATGGTGCAAATATTGAGTTATTTAATGTATCTAATTAATTATCTTAGTGTCTGGGGTGTGGTTTGAACGTATATTACCTACATACTACCATCTTGAAAAGGTGTATGACCAATGAAACAGGTTATCTACTCTAGGTTTTATTCTGCTATCCTAAGTAAGTATACGGGGTGTACAAAAAGCACTGAAATGTAAGTATAATCATCTTCACCCCTCTGGAGAGGAGCTAGGGGTCTGCCTGTGACCACGGTCGTGGAATGTGCAAGTTATGAATCGAGTCCCATCTGACCTCGACAACCTTGCAGGAGAGTTTTACCTCATCTAGATCATAATCTAGATCTAGATCATGCCGTGTGGTTGCCGGCATCAACATAAAAAAGAATAGGACCACTCCATCTTATTTCCCATGGATGTCGTAAGAGGCGACTAAGGGATGGGCTTATAAACTTGGGATTCTCGTTTTGGGCGATGGGCTAGCAACCTGTCACTATTTGAATCTCAATTCTATTATAAAGCTAAACAGGCCACGTTCAGCTGTTTGGTTTAATGATAGGAATGAGATTCAAGTAGTGACAGGTCGCTAGTCCATCGCTTTAAAGAAGAATCGAAAGTTTATAAGCCTACCCCTTAGCCGCCTTATATGACATCAATGGAAAAGAGATCGACAGGTCCCATTCATTTTGGCCGGAACCACACGGCACTCTCAAAGAAGATACCTACATTTACTTTTTTGACAACACCCTGTAGAAATAAAACCTGCTAGGTGCGAATGACACGAAGACGCAGGGGAATCTTACTGAAAAAACAGGTCTTCATTTTTATTCATCTTTATTGGAAAAGTTACCAGTTATTTGCATGTTATTTAAAAGGAGGTATACAGGTTCAAATGCAACTTTGGCTTTGTACAAATGATTCTTTTTGTGAGTTGGAGTGCTAACCTCTTACGGTGAGGGAAAAACATAGTGATGAAACCTTCACATTCAGGCAACTGGATGTGTAGGTACCATGATTCAGAGCAGTTTTGAAAGTACTATTGTATTCCTGTTAACTATTCGTCAATAGACTGCACTATCTATTTCATTTTAAAACTAAGACTCGGTCTTAGTTTTAGCGTCCGGAAACCCTTCATACATGCATACATACATATATATAATACCGTCTATATCCCTTGTGGGGTAGACAGAGCCAACAGTCTTGAAAAGACTGAATGGCCAAGCCCCAACAATATATAAAATAAAGTGCAGAATAGATAAAACGTCATGGAATATAATAAGATACAACAGTAAAAACATAATATATTGTCTCAAAATCAATACGTTCACAGTGCGCTCTTTCACACAAAGATTCAACAAACAAACAAATAAAGTCGGAGGTTGTATATATGCTCCAATCCGGAAATCTTTGCTTGAGCGATTTGGATTTTCGTGATTGCTTTTTGTGACTTGTGGCGTAGAGACGTTAGACGGCCTCTGTGGCGCAGCGGAATTCGCGACACCGGAGGTCCCGGGTTCGAATCCCGGCCAGGGCATGATGAGAAAAGAACTTTTTCTGATTGGCTTGGGTCTTGGATGTTTAGTATTTCGAACTTACTTCGAGGCTAACTCAATCTGTGTAATTTATCTCATAAAAAAGATGTCATCACGTTAGCAACCTGTCACTATTTCTGAATCTAAATTCTTTTAAGTTATTCAAATCCGTGGCCCTGTTACTGTTTGCTCTGTCTACCCCGCTAGGAACAAAGGCGTGATGTGTGATCTACACTTAGTTTAACCCCACGGTTAATGAGACTTTGGAAGGTTATTTCTTATCTGTAGTCTGAAAACGTCAGTTGCAAAGGGCCATCCAGCAGGCAGCTGTGTGATAAAAAGAGATTCCAAGGTAGCGATACATTTGTCTATCGATTATAAGAAGAATCCCAAATAAAACTCAAGACACAGGCTTTTATAGTCTTTGTTTTGAGTTTGGAAATCGGTCCTGGAAATATCTGGCGCACACTACGTTTTTCCTCCCCTATCAGGCTAGCATGTGAACCACTTTTTCTCTGTCTATCATCTTTGCATGTTCCCAGTCACACCCTACGTTTCTATACTTTAGAACGTGGGAGTTCGCTTAACGCATCAGTGTCGTAGAAAAAATAAGCATACATACATACATATAGTCACGTCTATATCCCTTACGGAGTAGACAGAGCCAATAGTCCCGAAAAGACTGAATGGCCACGTTCAGCTGCTCGGCTTAATGATGGAATTGAGATCCAAATTGTGACAGGTTGCTAGACCATCGCCTAAAAAAAGAATCACAAGTATGTAACCCTAGAAAAAAATAAATGAAACAACAATTAAAAAGTATTATAAAATTTATTAATCTCAATAATTGTACACTTTCGGGTCGTAACCCTGGCCGGCGACCTTGTCGTCTATCCAGTTGCGAAGGTTGGCCACGTCCACGTAGACTCCTGGGGTGCCGTCTTCCCCACAGCCGATACCCCACGCTACTATCCCAGCCTGGGAGTAGCGGTCTTTCTCGAACTGAAAGCAGAAACAGTACAAAATGACCACCATCTTTTTGGTGTTAGTACCTTTCTGGATCTTAGGTCTTTCCTAAAAGGAATCCTTTGACTTGAAGATCTAAGAATGGGAATAGTAATGAGGAGTTTTCGAAGTGACGTTTAAGAAAGTAGTTAGTAACCATTTTTCTCACTAGATGGCGTTGAGGCAAGTAATGTGTCGGCTCAAGTGTCAATTACATATCACATTATAGGTACTAACGGTCAGTTCTATAATTTCTCAGTTTTGTCATGTCATGATAAAACATAATAGTAGGTATTGCGTTTTGTTAGATTATTTGGCAAGCAATGAAATTATACGAACATGTAAGTACACGAAAAATATGTACATAAAATTGACATCCTTGACAGTGACAGCTTTACCAACGCCATCTATTTTTAAAATTTCCTCTTTAAAAAGTTCTCATTACAAGAAATATCTCCTGTCCGTCTGATCCGACCTAGTTTGAATCATGGTTACACATCCAGTTGCCTGAATTTTATTGAAAGGTTTTTTAACCATGCTTTCCATCACCATAATTAGTCATCAAAAATAAATGACATAGACTAACTTAAATGTGTGTTGATGAAATAGCTTTCATCCAGATGGTGACGAGTTAATGTTAACGTAATTTGTTAAGTTGGTATTATAATCCATCAGTTCAAAAGGGAAAGGAAACATACGATGTCATTAGAATTGAGAGTACATTAGAAGAAGATAAGAGCGAGAGAAAACAGAAAGAAACCGTACCAACAGTAGTTTTGTATCCTATGAGACTTACTTCAATAGGACACACTAAAGGCCCGCCGTTATCCTGTCGCCAGCAGCGTGCTACATAAGAAAGAACATGAGTGAGACAAACATACCTCAATAGGACAAACTAAAGGCGACCCTCCGTCTCCCTTACATGTGTCTTTGCCGGGGCCGCCGCCTGCGCACATGAATGACGTGTGTAATTCAAAATAACGGCCGAGACGCGTCTTTCGGAGGCGGTCTTGGCATGTGTTGCGGTCTACCACTGGCAGTTCAATCTGAAAAAAATAAAAACATTATACTAATTCTGTCTGTTCTGTTAAACTGGTTATCTCTTTCTTCAGAGCTTGAAGCACGCAAGCCCCACGCTGGGCGCCAAATCCATTCACTTATAAAATTTGTGTGACTGTGTTTATTTTTCAAAAGCGTGCTCTCTTTCTTCCTAGGTATCTTTATCTTTATTGTCTTGTTCCTTTCGGATTTTATGCAGGCCTGCTCTCAGATCATTTGTTTGTGTTTAATATACTTACTCACTATATTCTAAAGACTTACTATTTTATGGCATCTAGCTTGGTGTTTTCTTAATAACTTTTTTTTTATTTTTCTAGATAATATAAAGCTAACCTTCTTGAGTATAACTTGGTATCGGCCATCTTTGCCAAACTTGTCTTTTCCCCAGCCAGAGGCGAGGCAGCGGGCGCCGGCGGGGGCTCGCTCGCGGGCGGGTGGCAGACACGCTAGCCCCACGTTG